>NC_091127.1:9735000-9850000 GCF_040183065.1 Periplaneta americana | reverse complement strand
GCAGAGAAAACTGGACATCTAGCTAGCCGTCTTGGAATGACACACTGAACATATCACAGTCTATATATACAGTCACGAAGCTCAATACGTAGTAAATATGCATCCATAGATAGTTGCTGACCAGTAGGATCGCTAATATCGCCTTATTACAGACAATGCGAAATAGTACCGGCACAGTCTATTGTTCCTATCACCCTCACAACTCAAGCTTCGTGACTGTATGTACTGTGCTAATATCTACCCCATCTTTGCCAACGTTTTCATTAAATTAGAGGCAACAAATTTGAAATAGAGAGTATTAATGCTGTAATTTTTGACGTGAAACGTACAGGCTGTCCACAAATATTTATTCTGATTTTTTCTGACTAATATTTTACTGACCACCTCTGTGGTGTAGGGGTCAGCATGCTGGTCTCTTACGCAGTGGGTTCGATTCTCGGTCGGGTTGAATTTCCTGGTTGAGGTTTTTCAGGGTTTTCCCTCAACCATAAGGCAAATGTCACGAAATTCGAGCCACAACATCCCTGAATATCACCGGCCTCATTCATCACCGAAATCATGTTCATAACAAATCAGTAATACATATACAGTCGCCATCTAGTTCACAACAATAGAACCAGTCTCAACAATAGTACACAGGCCTTCGGATTTCACACAAAAGATTAACTCGCGATATGACCAAAGATGTTGAAGTGAGTATAAATAACAGAGACAAAAAAAATATTTTAACAATGAAACTAACTGAACAAATTGTGTTGCAGGTAAACTTGGGCACTCAAAGTTTTCATACCGATAATTTAAGTGTACTGGTTTCGCCACCAGGAGCTCTGCTGCTGATTCTTAAAAAAATGGCTTCAGTACAGGAAGAAGACTAAAGTGTTCTGTGGCTAGCAGAAACGAAATTTTTCCAGCTACCAGCGACCTAAATACCTTTACTGCGCATGCGTCCTGAGAGTCTCCGTACACACTATCCCACGTGCTAAACGCCTGCTGCTATTCATTTCGACGCGTATGTTGGATTGTGAAAGATTAATTTCAAATATTTGCAATGTTTGGAATCAGGCTTATCCCGACCAACAAAACCTATATCTTATTGTGAAATTGTGAGATGAAGTAGGAGTTCAAATGGATACCAATAAAGGTAAAGGTAGTAGCCCCTTCACATGTCATAAAGGCTCTTGGGGATATAGAGATAGCCCCACGATTTCTTTACCTCTGTACTGGAATGAGGTGGTGTGAAATCGATACCAATAATAAGTAAATTTGTAAATGAATAATTGATGTTTTACAATAAGTGACGATTTTAGAAACGTGGGATAATTATCGGTATGATAATTAATACATATTATTTCTATCAATGTCCTATTAGCATCAGAATGAACTATATGGGATTTAGTGTGATTATTTTATTACGACAGAAGACACTTTTCAGAAAAGTTGAATTATTTATGTGGTTATTTCCGCACTGAAAGTACCAAAATATCTAAGGTACACTCAGGAGATCCTAGAGACCAATACAGTTCTTTCTACCACTTTTACAAATTATTATTTTTTAAGACTTATTTTGAAAAGCAGAGTGAGTTCAGCTACACTGACCGGCAGATACAAACAAGCTTCGATTTTATCACCCTGACTTTCTACCCAGCGACCAGCTAAGCTACGAGCGACGAGCTCGTCTTGTACGTACCCTAACGCAGCATTTTCTTCAAGCTTGTCCACCATCAATATAATTCTAATCAACGCCTGAGGTATATTCCGGCTTGTGGAATGATAAACCCACGCCCGGCTCAGAACTACGGAAAGGGCAAAGAAATTAATGAAGAAATAGAAGAATGGCGTAAATAGATATTATCTATTCGGAATTTCTCATCAGTGTGGTGCGCAAGCGCGACAAATTTGCTACACAGATAGCCCTTTCATAGCATAAGCAGTGTTGCCAACAGTTCGTATAATCCCGCTAGATGGCTTTCGAAACACGCGATTTTCTAACAAATATCTCTAGATTTTAATTTATACTTATTATTCAATAATGATAATAATAATAATAATAATAATAATAATAGTAATAATAATAATAATAATAATAACGGCCAAGATAGAGCATCCAGCCGCCAATGTAACGAATATTGCACACTATTATCATTGCCAATGTGGCGCTATACAGCAATTTTGAACACTTTTAACATAGACGCAACATACTTAAATTCTTATTGCACGATATATATTACCGTTAAAACCCAAAATCCGACAAAACCAATTTTAAAATATAGATAGATAGAAAGCGAAGTTTCGTAAGATTTAGAATCAATGACAGGTTAGGTGTGGTTTGTTTAGGTTTTTTTTTTTAGGCTTTTACCAAACAAAAACCTAAACAAACCAAACCTAACCTGACACTGATTCTAGATTATACGAAAACTCACTTTCTATCTTTATTTGCTTAAACTAGTTTTTACTAGTTGAAACTAATTTTGATGGATTTCGGATTTTAACGATAACATACAGTATATAGCCTAATATGGAATTATCACTACATTAACACATCCATTATTTCACAAAACACACACTGAACGAATTAAATGTAATTATGAAAGCCGCTTATAATGCTAATATGAACTTAATTTCAGAAATTTTAAAGATTAAAAACCGCTAGTATTCCCGCTAAGCGGGATAATGTAATTTTAACCGCGAGACGGTTATCCAAAAAAATCTAGATTTAGCGGGAAAACCGCTAAATTGGCAACACTGAGCATAAGTAGCACCTTTAGATGTCCAAAATAGCTCTCGCCACGTAAATTGCAACAAAACTAGCAAATGACGCATGCGCGCGAGACCGATAGTCTGTTCAAAACTTCTCATTGTTGCACGCATGCACGTCGAATCAGCGACACTGGGATTCTTATAGACAGCGTAAGCAGCACTTGTAATTGTCCATGATAACGCTTACCAACGGTGAAAACTTACAACAAACCCAATAAATCAAGCATGTACACGAGATCTATGAGAATTATGGAGCAGACGACACTAAGAGGAAACCTTTTTCGAGCACAATCCTCGTAGGACCTGCGTGGAATGAACATACAGACCTCTTTTTTAAAATAAGTTGGCTCATTGAGATACGGCAGGGCTCCGAGAAGTAAAAGAAGGCATGCATTACATATGACTTTTAAAGACACGGCGGCGGTACGTGGTGTGAAGTGTGTTCAGAGATTTAAGTGGGAAGTCATTAATTCCCGTTGCACAGAACATCAAACAACTTGTTTGAGGTCTTTCGTTAGGAATTTATAGGAGAGCTGCAGTGAACAAGGTTCATGAATCAGACGCTGCGACATTGAGCGCTAAAGTGCACATTTGCGTATGACCCTGTCACAGCCAATCACGTGTAATCTTGCTTTGATATTTGCAGTGCGGATTATCTGATTTGTGTTCGACAAAGAATTTGTGTAACAGTTTTATTCAGCCACTTGAATTTCTTCAATATTTGAATAATTATAATGTTTTAACCCAAAGAAGTGCATAAGATTTGCTGATCATATGGCGTTATTAGCAAAAGAGGAGGTGAAACTAAGGGATGTGCTACTGGAGCTAAATGACAGCTTCGAGCAGTTTTGGATGAAGATAAATACAAGTGTATATTATAGTGTCTATAGCACATTAGCGTACAGTGTAGAGAATGAAGTTAAATTGAAAAATAATCATAATATGGATATTTAAACACATTTTTCAAAATGGTGGCCGTTCATTTCGATACAGGCTTCAGTTCTAATGTGTGTAATTCCAATTACCAGTTTCGTCCTTCATACTAGTAACTCATGTTGAAATAATTCTGTACCTACTCTGTAAAAGAGTACCTTACGTACTGTAAATTCAATCTTCACTTCTGCTCGATCCAAAAAGATAAAATTACTCAGATATGCTATCTACTGTCCGTCCAAGTGGTTATGTCGCAGGATCGTAGAAAGGGGAGAAATCACGTGACAGTTAATTACTCAACGAGGCCCTTTTATTTAAATTATTTTAAACAGTTGTATGGGTGTAATATTGCGTAGACGTCCAATTCCTAACAGAAATTAATGTTCTCAGAAAAGAGCTAAGACATCCCAGCCACTAGCCTTTACAGAGAAGCGAATAGAAACAGATGGGGAAAACCGGAATGCGACGTAGGCAAATGGACGACAGTACCTGTGCGAAAATGATGCAATATTGAAAGCTCTTTCGTCACTGGAAAACGCGAACATATTTTTGGAACATACTGTTTACTATGACCGAAAGGCTACTATGACTGTATATACTGTCTTGGATCTGTGTGGAGGACGGTTGAACTTCATTAGTAGAGGGGGTGGGAGTGAAGTACATTCAAAAACTCAGGTACAATAAAAATTGAAGTAAAAATAAAATGATGTCCCTGTAGTTACTTACTGTACTCTTTAACAGTAACCTACGAAAAATGATTTTCGTCGTCATAATATACTGAGCAGCTGATTTGAAGACGATTCAAGGGCCTTGAAACATGTTCCCGAAGCAGATGAGATATTGAAACAGTTGGAACACTTGGAACAGTTGGCACTGATGTTGTAAACATATTCTTATGAAACTGTTCCTTTGAAACTGTTATTTTGGAACAGCTTCGTTCATGAAACAGTTACAGTGGAAACCACAGTCTACTATAAACAGTCGCGAAGCTTGAGGAGTTTTTTGCAAATCTTGTGATAAAGCGCTCCAAGCGGTTAGCAACTAGAAACAATAGACTGTCCATGGTCGACTTTGGACTGTGTCGTATTTCTATCGAGTGCTAGCTCGTTGCGTATTTCACATTGATGCTTGTGAAATGTTCGTTATTGGTTGTCATGAAAATGTTAATGGCTAAAATGTAATAATTGGAATAATAATATGGGACAAGGAGGAGACGTTTGTAGTGCTATAAATTGTAGCAACAGTAAGAGAAAGAGGCCAGAGTTATCCTTTGTCCGATTTCCGAAAGATTCAGAAAGGTTCCTGGGTTTCCACAAGAATGCTGCGCAGAAACAAAACTCTTAATTTTGAAGTTCTTTGTGACTGTTAGAATACATTATATCCTTAAATTTCACAATGAAATGTTTCAGTCTAACCGAAAGGACATTAGATACCGGTTAAAGTTCTGTCACTTAGGCTGCTAAATTTCCAGAGAAATAAAGGTTAGGTCTACTTTTTTTTTTCAGAGGATATATTTTTAATTGTAGCTATTATAATTTTGATATTATTTTTATGTGTTATTTTACTAAAGACGTAGAAAAATTAAGTTTGTTTTAATGAAATTTCTTGATCACGTTTTATTTTCAATTCTGGTGGGATTATTATTGCTTACGCCTATTTTTTTCAAAGGATATGTTTTTAATTATAGCTGTTAATTTTGTTGTTATTTTTATTTGTTCTTTACTAGAGACGTAGAAAAAGTCTGTTACAATAAAATTTATTGATCACATTTTATTTCCAATTCTGGTGTGATTATTATTGCTTAACCTCATCCCACTTTGTTAACTACGTAAGCCTACACTACAAGTACCGGTACACGTAAGTTACTCCATTAATTCATATTTCCATTATTATTGTTGTAAAGGGAAATGCAAATTAATATTTATTGGTTTCATAGTTAATTATCGGTATAATCTTGAATGAGTGAAGCGATTATAGTAAATTTCAGTTCGTTTTGCACAAACAAAAATTATATTACTTATTTCTTGCAGGTATCTTCGAGTTTACGGTGGAATTTAATATACTTTATTAAAATAATAAATTAACTTTATGCATTTAATATTTCAATAATGGAAGGAAGGTGTTAATTTTTCCAAAAGAACACGACAACGAAAGTGTAACATATTTTGTCGTCTGCTAGGAGAGAGATCTGCGATGATGAGGCGATAGTAGCGATCCTAGTGGTGGGCAACTACCCATGTTTGCATTTTTACTACATATTGAGCTTCGCGACTGTATATAGTAGACTGTGGTGGAAACTGTTTCTTAAAAAGAACAGTTTATGCCATCTCTACTGTGTTGCCTTGCAGATCCAACGCCATGCAGGATACTCTGTCCAGCTGGGTGACCTTTAGTGACGCGCAAAGGTCGATCGCGTTGATGTCGTCATTACACTAAACAACGCGTTTAACTTAATTATCGTAATCAATGATCGGGGCGTGAGAGAGTGTCGCATCGCTGCCTGTGTATTCAAACCTTGTGCAGTTGTGAAGTAGGCCAAAAACCTGAAGTACGATTACTACCAAGATGCATTGCAAGAGGAACAACACGCTGCTGCATGCAAAGGTGGGGTCGGAAGTTATTTTAATCCGAATTCCGGGAAATGGACTTTAAATACAAACCGAGTTGTAACAGCGTTGTGTTCAAGTGACAGCGCTTCCGGCTGTAAATCCAGCAGATCCAGTTTCGATTCATGAAAGGGAAATTCACACTTGCAAGCAAATCTTCCACCATATTACGTCGAAGCACGTGTCCAAACAGCCTGGCAATGAAGCTGCTCAAATTCAGGTTTTATCTGTATTAGAAGCTTTTGGTTGTGTCCCACAGTTCGTTTCGACAACTAATTTTTTGTACGACCGTTGTTAATTAATGTTCTCTCAGTAATACAGTAGTTCCTTGCAATACAACTATGAAATCTGCATCGACATGGGGAACTATTAATAATGGAATTCCTCAAGGATCAATATTAGGCCCCCTACTTTTTCTAGTGTTTATAAATCGTCGCCTGAATGCAAGAACTAGGTAACTCGAAATTTGCGTTTTTTAGTTACCTCTTTTATAGCATAGCAAAAATCGCACAAAATGTAATCCAGGATCTAGGTAACTGATCGAACGATACCAACGACATCTATTTTCCAATATAACAAATAGGTAAAAGAAAACGAGACATATTCCTTAGTGCAATAAAAAAGTAAATAGGCGATGTCACAAAATATGAAAAATCAAGTTACCTAGTTCTTGGATTCAGGCGACTAAATGATCTTGCCCCCCCCCAATAAAAGATGTAGGTCATACCATATTATTTGCAGATGACACAAGTATAGTAATTACAGCCAATAACTCCAACACATTCCAATTTTCAACAGAGGAAATTCTCTCCAAAATATGTGACTGGTTCTCAGTCAATAAATTAGTATTAAATTGTAACAAAACTAACATAATTCAATTTAAATCCTGTCCAAATTCAACGTAGCAAATTTCTAGCACAATAATTAATAACAGATCCCTATTAGAAACAACAACAACCAAATTTCTTGGCTTAAAAATCGGTAATGTGTTAAATTGGGAAAATCATATTAAATAAATTACACCCAAACTAAATTCAGCTTGTTTTGCTATTAGATCTATGCAAAAGATAGTAAATATCAATACCTTAAAAACAATATACTTTGCATACTTCCACTCGGTAATGAGTTTTGGGATAATATTCTGGGAAAATTCCACAGATAGTAACAATATATTTCTATTACAAAAAAGAGTAATTAGAATAACAGTAGGTGCCAAATCTAGGGAATCGTGTAGGACTATTTTCAAAAAACTACAAATAATGCCCATGGCTTGTCAGTATATCTTTTCATTAATAATCTTCCTCGTATGTAATCGTGAAAACTTTGTAACTAATTCAACAGTTCATAGTATAAATACACGTCAAAAAATGACTTTCATACTCCATCGGCAAGTCTATCGTGCTATCAAAAAGGAGTGCGTTATATGGCAGTAAAAATTTTTAATAGCCTCCCTATCGATATAAAAATGAAACTCAAAACATAAAATTATTTAGGGCCAAATTAAAGAAGTACCTAATTTCTCACGCCTTCTATTCTGTAGGTGAATTCATGACATTCAATAACACTTCATGAAATTGATACTAAAACTTTGTGTTGTACTAGTAGACTATATTGTAAATCTCGTCTGTATATATTTCATCTAGACTGTGACTATAAATTAAGATTTTATAATAGTATTAAGTTGTTTTACTTGTTCCATATTCTAGCTGTAAGAATGTATGAATACCATGGAATGTTAATAACTACAATACAATACAATTCTAGTTCTCACAGGAACAAAGGCCGGCAACAAAAATGTCATGGCGGGCCGGAGTCGTAGTTTGGGCTGTTCTGTTCTCTTGCCAACTCCATTCAAAACGTAATGTCTGAAGAAGGTAACTTGATTTTATCCTAACTTTGAAGATCCTAACCAGGTTTAATTTTCATTATTTCTCTATGCTTACAGATGTTTCATTATGTCTCTGTCGGTCAGTAACCGTTAAATTTCAAGTTATTTATCCCAGTCGTGGCGTTAGAGTATTAAAAAAATCATTGTTACTTTTGCTATGTCTCTTCCTCTTCAACGTAAACTGTGACGTTGCACAGAGGCAGAGATAAAATAAAGGATCTGTACCACGTAACTTATGCTTCATATTTTAGCGATATGTGCTCATATTTGAAAGCGGTAATCGGGCGTGTGCTCAATCTTTGAAGAAAATTATATTATTTAGCATTTTAATCTTATATTTTCCCCATATTTGAACTTGATAACATTCTTCTGTTCTCCATACTGGAGAGACTAATGACTATTAAAGTTATAGGATGAAAATCAAATTGTGGTTTATTTAACGACGCTTGCAACTGCCGAAGTTATATGATATGACCTTTATATGAATCACCGGTGTGCCGGAATTTTGTCCCGCAGGAGTTCTTTTACTTGCCAGTAAATCTACTGACATAAGCCTGTCCCATTTAAGCACAATTAAATGTCATCGACCTGGGCCGGAATCGAAACCGCAACCTCGAGCACAGAAGACCAGCGCTATACCGACTACACTACCGAGGCCGACTTTACAGGATGAATTTGCGATATTGGCCAATAACGTTTCAGAACCGCCTTAAAATCAACCAATCACATTTGTGTTTCTTGATAATACGCTTTGTAACGAAGAGAGTTGCAGACGGCTGTCACACACTGCTTCCGATCCCAGGCGGCTGACTTCTACGACAGGAATATAAAAGTTGATCCCACAGTGTGACAAAATAATGTCCCAATTCCAGTGGAAAATGTGTTGAAAAATAGCTGAACAATTGTTGTATCTGTTCCAATAAATATTTCCATGAAATTGTGTTTTCCTTCTGTAAACGGTCCCACGGAAACTTATTTTGTTACAGTCCTTGTAATTGCACTCGAGTGGCCAAAATTTGTGTAGGCCTAAGCACTTGTTTTAACATTACTAACATGGCGAAAGAAAAAAATAACTTATCTGCCTCCATGAGAATTTTGCTTGTTAGATGATCGTTCACCTCTAATTACGCATGTGGAGGTGAGGTCAGAAGTTGGCTAGTCGTTTTTGACCCTCCATCGGCTATCTCGTCTCGGGTCTAATTCAATTTTGTCGTTATGCGGAGTACAGTTCGAAATATACTTACTTACTTTCTTACTTACTGGCTTTTAAGGAACCCGCAGGTTCATTGCCGCCATCGGTCCCTATCCTGAGCAAGATTAATCCAGTCTCTATCATCATATGCCACCTCCCTTAAATCCATTTTAATAGTATCTTCCCATCTACGTCTCGGCCTCCCCAGAGGTCTTTTCCCCTCTGGCCTCCCAACTAACACTCTATATGCATTTCTGGATTCGCCCATACGTGCTACATGACCTACCCATCTCAAACATCTGGATTTAATGTTCCTAATTATGTCAGGTGAAGGATATAATGCGTGCAGTTCTGTGTTGTGTAACTTTCTCCATTCTCCTGTAACTTCATCCCTTTTAGCCCCAAATATTTTCCTAAGAACCTTATTCTCAAAAACCCTCAATCTCTGTTCCTCTCTCAAAGTGGGAGTCCAAGTTTCACAGCCATACAGAACAACCGGTAATATAACTGTTTTATAAATTCTAACTTTCAGATTTTTTGACAGCAGACTGGATGATAAAAGCTTCTCAACCGAATAATAACAGGCATTTCCCATATTTATTCTGCGTTTAATTTCCTCCCGAGTGTCATTTATATTTGTTACTGTTGCTCAAAGATATTTGAATTTTTCCACCTCTTCGAAGGATAAATCTCCAACTTTTATAGTTCCATTTCGTACAATATTCTGATCACGAGAAATATAGTGTACACAATATTTAGATCTACAGAATTTTCGTGCTGGGCTATCATTATTTTTTTAGTGTTACCGATGTTGTGCAGTATCTATATTAAAACATATTTCATTCATTGTTTAAATCTCGTAAGTCCTAGATCTGTAATCATGTTTGCTAATCCCGCAGATGTTTCGTTGGCTGAACCAAGTTTGTTTGCTTGCAGGAGGAACGAGCCCGGATGAGGAGTGGTATCCGCCACTGATGAGCTACAAGCAGATCGAGCAGGAGCAAGTCTGCGGCTGCGCACTTCCGTTTCCTCTTGATATTCTGTAAGACACAACCTCATTAATCACGCATTGTTACATGGCTTCTGTTTTCAAATTCTCTCGAAAACCAGAGTTCGTGAAGGGTATATACAACGTAGCATCGATAAACACTCCGTCAATACCGAGTTCCCCGGACTTTGCGAATAATGATAAATATACGGCATTGTTAAAGTGACACTTTCTCATTACACACTGAACACAGCAACTACAAAAGTCGTCATTGCTTCACTCGAAGTAAAGCTAAAATTAGCAGTTCCTAATAATACCGCTCATCGAATGCACAAACTAACCGAGGAAAAGGGTAGTTTCCCCTAGTATCTATCTCGAGGCCTAGAGCTTGCTAAGAGATGTTCGTTATGTCGGTAATTTAATAATTAGAAATAGCCTAATAGCATAAACATTAATAAATAGCCTACTTTTTTCATTAAACTTATATTCATGGATAACAAACACGATGTAACTAGGCTGCAAAAGAAATACAGATACGAAATCATATCGTTTTCCGAGAACTTTAGCAAAGATGGCGAGGTGGAAAGCTATTTTCCTGAGATTCGTTTTTTTGTAACATGTAAATACGATTTTTATAACATGTTCATGTTATTATTTAATATGAATTGATTCATATATTTTTATTTTACTACTTTAATAAGACTACACCAAAATAGTGAAACTGCAGTTTATATGGTATTCCACAACCTTCCTTATTATGCTGTCATTGTTACAATCGATATACCTATACGGCCAGCTACGTTTCATATTGTATTAACAAAAATATGTATCAATTTTATTATAAATATAAACATAAAAGTATTATAATAATACATTATGCAACGAGCCTATAATGGTAGTAATTAAGACGCGAGGATGTTTATGAAACGAGCGCAAGCGAGTTTCATAATTTTCATACGAGCGTTTTAATTACCATTATAGGCAAGTTTCATACGACTTTTTATACTCGACCATATTTCTAACTTGAAATTATTCATAAGTATTCATGTTATTGTTATGTGAGTGAGTGCAATAGCCTACCTCATAAATTGTGAGATGTGCGCAGACGCGAAAGTATTGATTTTTTCCGGGAAACGAATGTCGACGACCTTGATATAACCTAGAGAGTAAGATAAAAATTAATCTTGATATAACCTTGAAATTGAATTCGACATTGAAAAACGAGATGACAAATTGAATTTATTTGAATATTAATTACAATTAACGCTAATTATTATAGTAACAGAACATAACCTCCTGCGACAGTATTGGATTTCCAGCCTCCGTGACTTTTCGCTAGTTGTCTTTCGATTGCATATCCGAGAATAATCGAAAACCTGAACTTTAATGAATAGGTGTACTTTAATGACATGCATTAAAGGACTGCTACCAGGTGTATAATTACTACATTTCGGCATGGTCGAGCATAAATACAGATACAGAACTGAAAACTGAATCTAATTGAAACATTTAGCTACACATTTGTCCTTTGCATGAAATAAAACTCTTTAGAAAATTCAAGTCATTTTAGATCATATGTTTGCGTTATACAATTATTTTATTTCAATGCCTTCTGTGTACCTACATTATCTTTATTTCTATTGTTTCCTCGTAACACGATAGTATCAGTCTAGTACATACAGTCACGAAGCTCAATATGTAGGGAATATGCATCCAATGACAATTGAACTTTAGTTGCTAGCCACTAGGATCGCTACTACCGCACAGTTTATTGTTCTCAGTATTCTCAGTTGCTAACGGCTTGGAGCATTGTATCGCGCGAAATGCAAAAAATCACCTCCAGCGCGCTCGTTTCATAATTTTCATACGAGCTTCTTAATTACCATTATAGGCGAGTATCATACGACTTTTTATGCTCGACCATATTTCTAACTTAATATTATTAATTTTCTTTGTATCTGACCTTGACCAATGTCTCGTATGTTGTGAGATGTGCGCTGACGCGAAAGTATTGATTTTTTCCGAGGAACAGATGTCCACATTGACCTTGCTAGGCCATAAGAACCTACAGAGATAACACTGAAATAAAATTAGACATTGAAAAACGAGATGACAAATTGAATTTATTTGAATATTATTTACAATTAACGCTAATTATTATAGTAACAGAACATAACCTTCTGCGACAGTATTGGATTTCCAGCCTCCGTGACTTTTCGCTAATTCTCTTTCGATTGCATATCCGAGAATAATCGATACTTGCGGTTTTATAACGGTAGAAAGCTGACCTGTCATTGGCAGAACAGTTATAACCTGAGTCGTCATTGGCTGAAAGACCTGACCTTTAATGAGTAGGTGTACTTTAATGATATGCATTAAAGGTCTGCTACCAGGTGTATAATTACTACATTTCGGCATGGTCGAGCATAAACATAAATAAATACCTGTTTCATTAAAGTTATATTCATGGGTAACAAATACGATGTACACTAGGCAGCAAAAGAAATGCAGATACGAAATTATATCGTTTTCCGAAAACTTTAGCAAACATGGCGAGGTGGAAAGCTATTTTCCTGAGGTTAGTTTTTTTTTTAAACATTTAAATACGACTTTTATAATATTTTCACGTTATTATTTAATATGAATTGATTTTAAATTATTCATATACTTTTATTTTACAACTTTAATAAGACTACACGAAAATAGTGAAACTGCAGTTTACATGGTATTCCACGGCCTTCCTTATTAGCCATGGATGCTGTCATTGTTACAATCGATATTTATTTATTTATTTATTTATTTATTTATTTATTTATTTATTTATTTATTTATTTATTTATTTATTTATTTATTTATTTATTTATTTATTTATTTATTTATTTATTTATTCATTCATTCATTCATTTATTTATTATTGCTAGTAAGTTTGAAATGAATACAAATTAATAAAAACAATGAAAGATAAACTAGCCCACTCCTGAATGAGTAAGACTCGTGCTCAGGAGGGGATTCCAATACAGACAAAAATAAAATTAAAATTGAGAGTTAATACAGATTATATAGTGTTTAATGCGTTTAAAACCAAACTATAAATCCAACACACAAAATATTTATTATTTTTTTATTAATTTGGAGAGGATTCGTGGTTGAAATATTATTGGAATAAAATTTGTTTAATAATCTGGGACCTTGACTCATGCTATGATAAAAAGCTGCACTGGTTTTACATTTTGGTTCATACAAACGCAGAGAATTCATATTTTTGTTTCTATATTGATGTATAATATACCTTTCAAAGTTAATAAAATATTTTAATAAAACAAAAATACATTTGTTTAATGTTGAAAACTTTGAAGTGTGTAAACAACAATTCAGTTGGATAATCTTTCTGCTGTTTTAAACAAATTATTAATACTTTTTTCTATAATAAAATTAACGGATAAAGGTTGGATTTATAAGTTCCATCCCAATCTATAATACCATACATAAATATATATTGAAATAATGCTAAATAAATTACACGTAAACAGTTAATTGACAAAGTAACATAATGTTTTACGTAATTCATTACAAATATAATGAATACGATTCTTCCATTTTAAATGATTATGAATAATAATACCGAAGTATTTAACCTCATTAACTTCATTAATAACTGAACAATTGCAATTTATATCGGAACAACCAGAATTATGCATTTTAATTTGTAGTATAGATGAAATTGGTTTATTACCTTTATTATTTAAAGAAAATGGGATAGCTATTGTATATATATGGTCAGTTACGTTTCATATTATATTAACAAAAATATGTATCAATTTTATTATAGATATAAACATAAAATTTTATTATAAATACAGATACAGAACTGAAAACCGAATCTATTTGAAACGTTTAGCTACACATTTCTCCTTTGCATAAAATAAAAACTCTTTAGAAAATTCAGGCCATTTTAGATAATATGTTTGTGTAATAAAATTATTTTATTCCAATGCCTTCTGTGTATCTATCTCTATTTCTATTCTTTCCTAAGCAAAGTCCACGAAACATGATAATATCAGTCTAGTATATACAGTCACGAAGCTCAATACGTAGGGAATATGCATCCAATGACAGTTGAACTTCAGTTGCTAGCCACCAGGATCGCTACTACCGCACAGTCTATTGTTCCTAGTATTCTCAGTTGCTAACCGCTTGAAGCATTGTAACGCGCGAAGTGCAAAAAATCACCTCAAGCTTCGTGACTGTATGCACTAGACTGTGGCAATATCTTTCAAATCGATAGCGACTTCGACTCAGCATTTCTTTTGCAGCCAAGTGTACTACAAAAATAAAAAATCTTCAAAGTACTATGTACAGACGTGGACAAATTATTAACAAAATTGACGATTTTTATGATAATTCTGTTTACAAAATTTGACTTTTCAATTTAGACTACAGTTGACAATTTTGCATATTTCCATCATTACAGTAGACAGAAATATGCAAAAATGTCAACTGTAGTTTAAATTGAAGAGTCAAGTTTTGTAAAAATATATAATAAAAATCTTTAATTTAGCTAATAATTTATAAATTAGCAAAAATGTCAACTGCATTGAAGAGCCAAATTCTGTAAAAATATAAAATAAAAATCTTCAGTTTTGCTAATAATTTGGAAATATCCAAAATGTCAACTGTAGTCCAAATTGAAGAATCGAATTTTGTAAAAATATACAATAAAAACCTTCAGTTTTGCTAATAATTTGTAAATATGCAAAAATATTAAATGTAGTCCAAATTGAAGAGTTAAATTTTGAAAAATATACAATACAAATCTTCAATTTGGCTAATTATTTGGAAATACACAAAAATGTCAACTACAGTCTAAATTTAAGAATCATATTTTGTAAAAATATGTAATAAAAATCTTCAATTTAGCTAATAATTTATAAATTAGCAAAAATGTCAACTGCATTGAAGAGCCAAATTTTGTAAAAATATAAAATAAAAATCTTCTGTTTTGCTAATAATTTGGAAATATCCAAAATGTCAACTGTAGTCCAAATTGAAGAATCGAATTTTGTAAAAATATACAATAAAAACCTTCAGTTTTGCTAATAATTTGTAAATATGCAAAAATATCAAATGTAGTCCAAATTGAAGAGTTAAATTTTGAAAAATATACAATACAAATCTTCAATTTGGCTAATTATTTGGAAATACACAAAAATGTCAACTGCAGTCTAAATTTAAGAATCATATTTTGTAAAAATATGTAATAAAAATCTTCAATTTAGCTAATAATTTATAAATTAGCAAAAATGTCAATTGCATTGAAGAGCCAAATTTTGTAAAAATATAAAATAAAAATCTTCTGTTTTGCTAATAATTTGGAAATATCCAAAATGTCAACTGTAGTCCAAATTGAAGAATCGAATTTTGTAAAAATATACAATAAAAACCTTCAGTTTTGCTAATAATTTGTAAATATGCAAAAATATTAAATGTAGTCCAAATTGAAGAGTTAAATTTTGAAAAATATACAATACAAATCTTCAATTTGGCTAATTATTTAGAAATACACAAAAATGTCAACTGTTGTCTAAATTTAAGAATCATATTTTGTAAAAATATATAATAAAAATCTTCAATTTTGCTAATAATTTGTCCACGTCTGTATTATAGTTCACTATACGGCATTCTTTCGCATTCGTGTTACTTCGGGTCCCATAGTCCACTAAACGCTGTGACAAATTTTCTCTTTAACTTTCTACTAACCAATAACTTTCACACAAACTATCCATTATCATTCGCATCCCCACCCGCCCCCTAAATTTTCAAACACTCGCACCTATATCCATTCAGAAATTATTTACATAATGTGTGCAGATCTGACGTCATTTTTTTTTCTCGTCAGGGGTCCATATTGCTTCAAATCTCCCTCTATAACTGTTACTGTTACTGAAATTCGGTTATAATATGGTAATCGCCGACAATCACATTTTGTCGTTTGGGTGTCGATTGTCTACTCAGTGTTACAAGCTGCTTTCTCACGATTATATATAGAGATTATAAGCCTACATTATCTTCTAAACACTTCCCAATCCATATCAGGAGCTCTAAATGCAGTGTCTTGTATTTCTAAACGTTTTCTGCCGCGTTAGTTTTTATAGGTTTCCATTCTGATCACCACAGTATACATGCAAGATACCCATTTTAATTATTTTTATTATTACTATTACTAGCCGTACCCGTGCGCTCCGCTGTACATGTTAGAAATAAATACAAAGTAATTGCATTAAAATAGGACGTTTGATCCAGAGAACATTCGTGTTTGATAGAAGGATAAATCGTTTAATATGTTACTTAATTTAAATTGTATTTAAATAATTAAAATGCGGTCATTTTGGTCCAGAGAGCACTCAGAAATTACTGTAATAACATTATAGCATTATGTCCATCTAGAGAAACTACACTTTCCAATGGTGAAATAATAATTAATCACTTAATTTAGCTTACGATATTACTCCATACAAGCACAGAAACATTCTCTGTAGGCTATGTTTCATAGCTTTCGATTGTTGTTGTCCAAGGCCCCTTATAGACGTAGTCATTTGTTTTCATTTCATTACACCGCCTTAGATGGCATTGTATTTCAATTTTAAAACTCATTTATCTCATTAAATATCAGTCCTATCAAAATTTTACAAGGAATAAAACTTATCAGAAATCATTTTTAAAGAAACTTTTGGTATGTAACATATTTCACAAAAATCAATAATAAGCGAGATATATCGATTTATTTCATTCAGGCCCCTTATAACCCCCCTTTTAAAAAACGTATTTTGAATATCATATAGCCTAAAATATAACTTAATTTATATTCCAATTTTCATATAAATCGGTTTAGCCATTATCGCGTGAAAAGGTAACAAACATCCAGACAGACAGACAGACATATAAACAAAACTTTCAAAAAAGCGATTTTCGGTTTTCAGGGTGGTTAATTATATATATTAGGACCAATTATTTTTGGAAAATCGAAAATTATCAGAAAAATTTCGGCTACAGATTTATTATTAGTATATATTATTATTATTATTATTATTATTATTATTATTATTACTATTGCCCGGCTTCGCTTAAAAGATCGTTTTGACCTAAATTACAATTTCTATATCAGCCTCCAGCTTTTTAATATTATTTTAAAGAAGTCATTTATGTCTTACAACGTTTTGATTCATATGTTGTAGTTTTTAATGTGGGTTTTCGATTGTCCATTTCATGGATGTGATCACAAAAGTTTTTCTTGCAATGCGCCAATTTCACTACAGTAATGGAAGTAGCGTATTTAGGCCTATGATTCCTATTCTTTGCGGATTTGTTCGTTTCTCTTTTCTGTCGGTCTGTGCCCAAAGACTTTATTCCTACGGCTTCTATTTCGTTAATTAATGTACTGGGGAGTGCCTAATATTCAGAACCATACAGGGGGAGAGAAACAGTTGAAAACTTCGTAAAATTTTATCATTGTTACTTTTCTCACTCTCGCCGGTAGCCATTTCCATTTCTTTCAGTAATGTAATTGAGGTACATTGGTTCAAAGAAGTTTTTTTTTTTTTTTTTCCATGAGTGCTAGACGTTTCTCCCCTATTTCGGTCTCAGAGTAAATCGATCTCTTTTCTCCCATTCTTTGGCTGATGTTCTCTCATTCTCTTGGTTTTGAATTTTAGTTCTGCATTTCTTGCGGTATTCGCCTACCTTGCTTCATAGGATGTGCCTTAATATGATTTCTAGTATTCTACAGGGTGTTTCCGAGGTGGTGTTACAAACTTTCAGGGATGACGGCGAAGGGCACATGTATCAATTTGAGATAAGGAACCCTGGTCCGGAAATGACCGAGTCGAAAGTTACAAGCAAAAATAGTTGTGTGGAAATGAAATAATTTTATTCCTGCCTGGAGAGAAATAAAAAATAGGTTGCAGCCCCAAATTACTCTTCAAGGAACGACCACTCATATAAATTGAGGGAAAGAAGACAGAGGACGGACAATGGAAAGTTTTCTATTCTCAATCGTACTATCAGGGTCTGGAATGCTTTACCTGCAGACTTACTAAAGGCTTTACCAACAACCAAAAATGTATTTAAAAATAGGCTTAAGAACTTTACTAATAGACGATAATTATACACAGTATTTAAAGGGTGTAAATGATATTTTGTTATTGAAGTGTTGTATCAGTGAAGAATTATGTTGTGTCAGTGAAGTGTGTTGTGTCAGTGAAACGTGTTCCTGTCAGGGAAGCTTTATAGTTTATAGTGGCAGTGCAAAGTATTTGAACAGTGAAATGTTTTTGAAGTGTTAGTGAAATCAGGATAGAATCAGTGAAACGTGTCGTAGTTCCAGTGCAGTGAGTGAGTTGACAGCGAAATGAGTGTAATGTTGAAAGGTACTTGTGCAGATATGAACATATCATACTCGTGGGTTTTAGTTCGAACTTAGGTTTAAGATACAAATTAGATTTATTTTAAATGTTATTTTAAGTGATCGTGCTTCATTTAATTTAGGATATTCCCTGTTATTATTATTATTATTATTATTATTATTATTATTATTATTATTGTTATTATTGTTGTTAGTATTAATTATTAGTATTATTAATTGTATTTTTAATTAATAAGTTTATTATTGTCATTATTGAGTGTAATTAGTTACCACTGCCATTGGGTATATACCCATTGCAATGTGAATAAATACATACATACACCTTATTTATGTGTATTTATCTGTACATCTTACACATATTGTATTCATCGACGTTGTTTACGTTGTCTACTTACAGTATTCCATTCAGTGCGCTGTCTGAGGGGTGGGGACAGGAAACTACACTAAAGCAATGCAGATAGCGTAATGTGTAACGGACATGGTCGGTCCTGATATGCACGTCTGTAGACAGCAGTGTATGTGTACAAGTTGCAGTGTCCAGTCGATCAGTCCTAGTGAAATGGAGGAGTACACGAGAGCGGAATAAGCAGACCTGATTTTCGAATACGGATGAGCCAATGGGAATAATAGACAAGCTCGCAGATTGTATCGGTACAAGTACCCACGTAGGAGACATCCGGCCCATACCATCTTTCCACGACTGTTCCAAAGTTTAAGAGAAGGAGGGCACGTGTTGCCAAATTACAATTCCATTTCCACACAATTATTTTTGCATATACTTTCGACTCAGTCATTTCCGGACCATGGTTCCTTATCTCAAATTGATACATGTGCCCTTCCCCATCATCCCTGAAAGTTTGTAACACCACCTCGGAAACACCCTGTATAATTTTTCACTGAAGTTAAATATATGTTCAACTCGTTTCTCCACCTCTGTTGATTCCATATACCTGTTTAGTGATAGAGATGGAACTACTAATACTTGCTTACTTACTTACTGCCTTTTAAGGAACCCGGAGGTTCATTGCCGCCCTCACATAAGCCTGCCATCGGTCCCTATCCTGAGCAAGATTAATCCATTCTCTATCATGATATCCCACCTCCCTCAAATCCATTTTAATATTATCTTTCCGTCTACGTCTCGGCCTCCCCAATGGTCTTTTTCCCTCCGGCCTCCCAACTAACACTCTATATGTATTTCTGGATTTTCCGAGGCTTACTGTTAGGTTTAGTAACAAGCTGTTTTTTACGGTGATGGGCTGTTAGCCCTTCACCCAACCCCCAAGCTGGAGGACCACCCCTTATCGGTTGTCCACGACTGCTTATTCAATATATTCGCAGCTACCCTCCATATCTGGAGGCCGTCTCCTCTATCCGCAACCTGAGGACTACTAATACTTTATAATTTTTTTTTTCCGTGTTTTGTCTAGATAGACAGCTCAACATGTCGACTTTTTATAGCGAAGCTTTTATTGAATCATATTCCACAACCGAAATACCTAATTAAAATTCTGTGGGAATATAGGCTAGTATTGTGTGAATACGATTTTCTTTCGTGGAATTGGGGGCCGTGCTTTTACATCTATCCCTGACATTAGATAGGATTCTGATTAATCAAACTCCAGACAAAACACAATCTGCAATCAGGCAAAGTAACAGGTTAATATTTGAATTAATGAATCGATGTGTTATTCTGGTCTGTGGAAGTGAAACTAACAACGCAAGGGAAGGAGTTAAGATGAAACAAATATTTAGTTGGTGAGTGGAACATGGCTATTGTCTGGTGTCAGTAATTAACAGCCAGTTGTGACTTCGATTCTATTGTCATCTCTCCTCCACGTGTATGAACTGCAGTATCCAGGTCAGTGGGAATGTGGGTTAGTTCGCAACTTGGAACACGCGGAGACAAGCCAATACAAGTGAGAAGTGGCGGTGCAATGAACAATGCGAAATTAGTGTTGGCACTTACTTACTTACTTACTGGCTTTAAAGGAACCCGGAGGTTCATTGCTGCCCTCACATAAGCCCGCCATTGGTCCCTATCCTGAGCAAGATTAATCCATTCTCTATCATCATATCCCACCTCCCTCAAATCCATTTTAATATTATCTTCCCATCTACGTCTCGGCCTCCTTAAAGGTCTTTTTCCCTCCGGCCTCCCAACTAACACTATATGCATTTCTGGATTCGCTCATACGTGCTACATGCCCTGCCCATCTCAACGTCTGGATTTAATGTTCCTAATTATGTCAGGTGAAGGATACAATGCTTGCAGTTCTGTGTCGTGTAACTTTCTCCATTCTCCTATAACTTCATCCCTCTTAGCCCCAAATATTTTCCTAAGCACCTTATTCTCAAACACCCTTAACCTATGCTCCTTTCTCAAAGTGAGAGTCCAAGTTTCACAACCATACAGAACAACCGGTAATATAACTGTTTTTTAAATTGTAACTTTCAGATTTTTTGACAGCAGACTGGATGATGAAAGCATCTCAACTGAATAATAACAGGCATTTCCCATATTTATTCTGTGTTTAATTTCCTCCCGAGTACCATTTATATTTGTTACTGTTGCTCCAAGATATTTGAACTTCTCAGTGTTGGCACTGATCGTATTATTATTGTTGTTATTATTATTATTATTATTATTATTATCATTATTATTATTATTATTATTATTATTATTATTATGCTATATTTCGCTATTTTTAACCTAACTTTGCTTCTGTATCCCACATGCGTTTCAATTCAACCGACTCATATTTCGTTACTTTTAACCTAACTTTGCTTCGGTGTTCCACATGCTTTGCACTTCAATCATCCAATATTTTTCTCCCGTTTAAGCTTTCATATAATTCTATCTAATGTAATTGCAACTTTTATATTTAAGTGAATCCCACTTCTGTTTCTTAACATGTCAAGTTTATTAGATGCCACGATTCTATCTATATTTATAGGTTGATTCCAAAATTTCTATTGGTGACCATCTCGACTTATTGACACTGGAATTGGCTCACGTTTACGACATCCATAGGTTTCCTCTCTCATTTTAACAAAATTAAAGTTATTGTAATGTGACTTCCAACATACCACGTCAAGCCACCTTATACGTAGTGCAGGACTAACACTGACAAGAAATGATGATTCCATGTATGAACAAACATTGTTCATTCAAAATGGCCTCCACCTACGTATATACAAGACACAGTGTTCGATGACACGTGGAGGCGTGTGAGGAAGACTGTTCCAAGCATTATTGCGCCGCTAGCCGGCATCGTGTCCAGCTGCCGACATTCTCTTTGATACTTCCGCCCACAAAGTGCTCTGCGATAAGCGGTTCAGACCAAACACATTTCAAAACAGCTGTGCTTACTGAACCTGTCAATTCAAGTATATGTAGAGATGGCCGATATTTCACAAACCGATATTTTGTCACAGGTATTTTTTTGTCACAGATAAACCTGTGACTGATGACGCGAAATATCTGTGACAAAATATCGCTATCGAAATCTGCTCCGTATTCAGTACTCTGTGACTGATATTTTCTCCTCTACGTCGTAGGTTTGCGCATGCGCATGATACAATAACAGCAATCGGGCGGTAGTTTCTCCATCTTATTATAAATGATGTAGTTATTACACGATTTAAATAATAACACCATTGGTTACCAGTACTTAATCTTGTGTAAAATCCTGTCTGAACAACTGTTTTGTTTTGTAATTATTTTCCAATGTTTTTCCGAATACTTATGTTTCATTAATTTTTATTCTATGTCTCAATATTGTAATGTTAATGCACGACTTAAAATAATTTATCCATTATATTATATACAATAAAAAGGATCAATTTTTAAAACGATTAGGATAATCATATAACCTCAATTTCTCCATACCCAACTACATTTAAAAATGATCAACTGGTTCAATATCTATAATATAACCTCTTGGTACATGAGGTTAACTTTTGACATGTTACTGTTCAGTTAGGTAAGTATTTATTTGTTAATGGTACATGTACATAATTTCTTTGTTGGATTTTCCCATATAAATTACAGATGAGTGGTGTGTATAGAGAAATCGTATTCATATTTCACTGCTCTTCAATATTTCCTGCTAATTTTTATCGGTGTAATTTATGCTACGTATCGGTGTAAAATATCGGTGTGACAAAATCGCCGATAAAAGTCACAGATATTTAATTGTCACAGTCACAGTTGTCACAGATACTTGAAAATATCGTTTAAGCTCATCTCTAAGTATATGTTTTATAGCACATCTTCCCGCGTGACAAGAATTTGCTGACTTCCACTCTGCAGTCTGTTGTAAGATGGGTGAACCACGGCCAATCCAGCGTTGTGGAAACGCCTCATTGAGTTAGGCTACTCACGAACGAAAATGGCCGTGGGTCACTCATCTTGCCAGCTCCTCTCGACTGGCCACCTCGCAGTCCTGACTTCACAATCTGTGACAATGCGCTGTGGGTTTTCATCAAGAGCATTGTTGTACAGGAACGGTACGACACCATTTATGAATTTATTGAAAGACGCCGTGGCACGTGGTTTCCAACAGATTACACCAGCAATGCTGAGGTGAATGTCACATTATTTTGTGTGAGGGAAATGATGGTGGGACATATTGACTCTTTGGATACTTAGGACCAGTGTTGCCAATTCAGCGGTTTTCCCGCTAAATCTAGCTTTTTTGGATAACCGTCTCGCGAGTAAAATTATATTATCCCGCTTAGCGGGAATGCTAGCGGTTTTTAATCTTTAAAGTTTCTGAAATGAAATTCATGTTACCATTATAAGCGGCTTTCATAATTACATTTAATTCGTTCAGTGTGTGTTTTGTGAAATAATGGATGTGTTAATGTAGTGATAATTCCATATTATATATGTTACCTTTAAAATCCGAAATCCGTCAAAACCAGTTTCAACTAGTAAAAATTAGTTTAAGCAAATAAAGATAGATAGAAAGTGAGTTTTCGTATGATCTAGAATCAGTGTCAGGTTAGGTTTGGTTTGTTTAGGTTTTTGTTTGGTAAAAGCCTAAAAAAACCTAAACAAACCAAACCTGACTTGTCATTGATTCTAGATCTCACGAAAATTCGCTTTCTATCTATCTATATTTTAAAACTAGTTTTTATTAGTTGAAACTGGTTTTGTCGAATTTTAGGTTTTAACGATAACATATATCGTGCAAAAAGAATTTAAATATGTTGTGTCTGTGATAAAAGTATTCAAAATTGCTGTATAGCGCCACATTGGCAATGATAATAGTGTGCAATATTCGTTACATTGGCGGGTGAATGCTTTATCTTGACCGTTATCATTATTATTATTATTATTATTATTATTATTATTATTATTATTATTATTATTATTATTGAATAATAAGTATACAATAAAATCTAGAGATATTTGTTAGAAAATCGCGCGTTTTCGCAAGCCATCTAGCGGGATTATACGAACAACTGTTGGCAACACTGCTTAGGACACACAGTTAGTGTGAAGTGGATGTATGTCTGCGTTACGACCGGAATTACATAAATAGTGTGTATATTTGAGGCATTTATAAGGGGTAACGGAACTTTGTGCCCACCCTGTACATGAAAATGCGGTGTGAAAGTTTTAGGTTTCTGTACAGTGTGACAGCTATATAAGCACTCAGCATCTCAGAGTTATGTACTCAGCGTATTCCGAATCTCACCGGACCGGTGGACAACAATGACGTCACGCTGCAGCGAATTAGGAACAAAACGAGCGTATTCCGAATCTCACCGGTGAGCAATCCGATGGCATCACGGTGTTCCGAATTCCACCGATGACGTCATTAATGCTCCACCGGTGTCGCACCGGTGCCATCAACTTGCAGAGGTGGTGGCAGTCTCCATCAGACGCCATCAGTGAATCTGATTGCTTCTTGTATAGGGCGGGAATTAGCAGACGAATAACATCGTGCACTGTTGTGTCATGGCGGTGTGTTCTGCTTTAGTTCTGCTGTATTGTTTGCAATGAGCAAAACGTAAAAACAATATGTTAATGGCTTATGAGCGAACATGTCAACGGACCAGTTATTACTACCGGTTCAAGAAATAAATTGTTTATGCTATCTTTTCTTTGAACGAGGTGGGAGTACGAAAATTTCGCAAAATTTTGCTAGCATAGCACAGACAACAACTTGTACAGCCGCCATGACAGCCATCGATCCTTCCAGCAGTTTTGTTCCTTATTTCGCTGCAACGTGAAGTCATTGATGCCACCGGACCGGTGAGATTCGGAATACGCTGAACTGCTGGAAGGATTGATGGCTGTCATGGCGACTCTACAAGTTGTTGGCTGTGCTACGCTAGCAAAATTTTGCGAAATTTCCGTACTGCCATCTCGTTCAAAGAAAAGAGAGCATAAACAATTTATTTCTTGAACCGGTAGTAATAACTGGTCCGTTGCCATGTTCGCTCATAAGCCATTAACATATTGTTTTTACGTTGTGCTCATTACAAACAATACAGCAGAACACACCGCCATGACACAACAGTGCACGATGTCATTCGTCTGCTAATTCCCGCCCTATACAAGAACCAGTCAGATTCACTGATGGCGGCTGATGGAGACTGCCACCACCTCTGCAAGCTGATGGAACCGGTGCGACACCGGTGGAGCATCAGTGACGTCATCGGTGAAATTCGGAACACCGTGATGCCATCGGATTGCTCACCGGTGAGATTCGGAATACGCTCACTGACTTCATATTAATTAAGGGAAGCAAGTCGTGTACAGTAGTGGCAAAAAAAACCGGACCGACCCTTGTAGCTGATTTCAGAGCCTTGTTCACTCCAGAGCACGATAGACTGGTAACTAACTTTTTCGAGGTTCGAATCCTGCCTGGGAAGGAAACTTTTTTGTTCCTTATTCAAATTTATTCCCAATACTTTTCGATTGCTAGTAAAATTCATGTTCTGGGAATAATAAGTTAATTAAGTAGTAAAATATCGCTGCAATCGAAAAGTATTGAGAATAAATTTGAATAGGAAACAAAAAAGGGTCCGCACCTGCGGAGTAACGGTCAGCGCGTCTGGCCGCGAAACCAGGTGTCCCGGGTTCGAATCCCGGTCGGGACAAGTTACTTGGTTGAGGTTTTTCCGGGGTTTTCCCTCAACCCAATACGAGAAAATGCTGGGTAACTTTCGGTGCTGGACCCCGGACTCATTTCACCGGCATTATCACCTTCATTTCATTCAGACGCTAAATAACCTAGATGTTGATACAGCGTCGTAAAATAACCCAATAAAAAAAAGTTTCCTTCCCAGGCAGAATTCGAACCTCGAAAGTCTTAGTTACCAGTCTATCGTGCTCTGGAGTGAACAAGGCTCTGAAATCAGCTACAAGGGTCGGTCCGGTTTTTTTTTTTTTTTTTTTTTTGCCGGTACTATAGTGAGGGTCACATAAGAACAGTTCCTAAACAGCAAATATTGCCGTCTTGTCAGTGTTGCCAACTGTTACCAGATATCACACTATTCTACGTACTAAAAGATTTATTAATTACCGCACTTTATTTTGGAAGGTTATTCGAAATAATTCAATAATTTGTAACATATTTTCGTAGGCAACTATACGGAAAAGGTATCAACATGTCAAGTATTTTGTCTGGCAGTATGAAATTCAATGGTTTGACTAAACAAATGATTCACGAGACCTAACCTAAAAATGTATTTTGTTTGACCACATGAAATTATTAGTACTAACTCCGAAAACTTAACTGACTACAGTCTTGAATTATAACCACAACCTAACACATAAAATAAGTATTATGTATTAATATTAATACTGATATTAATTAATTATTAGTATGTTTAAATTTCACTAACTTCTAGTAATCGGCTCAGAAATCTAGTACAATTTTAATTTCATGGAATTCCAATACCGACAAATATTATCGATATTTGTCTCAGCTGCCAACATACCAGTTACAAAATCACTAACATTTGTAGTATTTGTCAGTATCGAAATTCGAAACGAAGTCGGCAAAAGAAAATTTAATCTCCAAACTAGAAAATCACCACAATCCACTAGCTTATGTAGTAATGGGGGAAAATGGTTATGTTTCACCCTTAGGGTATGAAGTAAGCTGACCCGGACTATATACAATACCTCTTCGTAGAAGATTCAATAGATATGTACCTACCTCTTTTTTGCCTTCTCTGATATAACTTAGCCAAAATATTGTGTGTATGTGTGTAGTTCCTAAATGTTGCATATTTTTATTTTTATGGCTGGAAGAAAGACTTTCTTTGTTTCCTTGAGTTGATATTTAAAATATCTCAGATCGCTCAGCTCCGAAAGGAAGGCAAATCTACAAGCTTGTGTGCTACATTTTGCTTATTATAACTTTGTTCTGGGGGTCGGGTAGTTCAGTTAATAGAGGAACAAGTTACTAACTGGATGGCCCGAGTTCAATTCCTGTTAGTCGCGGAATTATTCTCGTTAAAACTTCCAGAAAGACCTACCATGGCTCACTCAGCCTCCTGTCTTTCCACAGCCGACCAAACCTCTTCATTCTAGTGCCGAGATATGAAAGAATGGAGCTCTACTTCCATGCCCCCAATACACCTTCATAGCGTCTGTGTTTTTCCAGTCTTGTGCGCTTGTTGTTATTATCGGTATAAAATATGTTACATTATTTCGTTGTTTGTAAAATGTCAATATCACTTTAATTATGTCGTTTTCAAGAAATATTAAAACATGTTTTATTATCAAGAATGGAAACACACCGCTCAACCAACCAGCATCCACTTCAACACAGCTTGTGATGTGGTTTACGGCACACACTTTCCCTTCCCCCAGACCAACCAGCTTCTGCCACACGCGAGCTTCTGTCGATGACGACCTGGCGAGCACGAGAGCAACTCTCTCTCTCTCTCCTCCCGCGTCTATGAATGGTCATTTTACAGATTATTTATTTACTTATTTATTAATTTATTAATTTATTTACTTATTTACTTATTTATTTTTTACTTATTTACTTATGTACTTATTTACTTATTTACTTATTTACTTATTGACTTACTTATTTACTTACTTACTTATTTACTTATTTACTTACTTATTTATTTATTTATTTATTTATTTACTTACTTCTTACTTACTTACTTATTTATTTATTTATTTATTTATTTATTTATTTATCTGTTTATTTACCTCTTCATTTATTTATTTATTTATTATTTATTTCTTTATCTCTTTATCTATTTATCGCTTTCTTTTTATTTCTTTATTTATTTACTAGCCGTACCCGTGCGCTCCGCTGCACCCGTTAAAAATAAATATGAAGTAATTGCATAATTAAAATAGGACATTTGATCCAGAGAACATTCGTGTTTGATAGAAGGATAAATCGTTTATTATGTTACTTAATTTAAATTGTATTAAGAAAATTAAATTGCGATCATTTTGATCCAGAGACCACTCATTTGGTCATAAAAATTATTTTAGGAAATACAGGAAACGAATGTACAGAATAGCCTATCAAGTTTTCTGTGCATAAGAATCTATTTTAATCTTACCTGTCCTCAATTCACTCAGAAGTTACTGTAATAACATTATAGCATTATGTCCATCTAGAGAAACTACACTTTCCAATGGTGAATTAATAATTGATTATACAAATTGGTTTAAATTAGCTTCCGATATTACTTCATGCAAATACAGAAACATTCTCTATTGTTATCCAAGGCCCCTTATAGACGAAGTCATTTGTTTTTTATTTCATTACACCACTTAGATGGCGTTGTTATTGTAATTTTGAAACTCATTTATCTCATTAAATATCAGTCCTATCAAAATTTTGCATAGAATAAAACTTATCGGAAATTATTTTTAAAGAAACTTTTGTTATGTAATATTTTTCGTGAAAATTAATAATAAGGGCGATATTTCGATTTCTTTAATTAAAGCCCCCTTATAACTCCCCTTTTAAATAAAATATTTTGAATGCCATATAGCCTAAAATCTAAGTTACAACGTACTTAATTTATATTCCAATTTTCATATAAATCGGTTCAGCCATTATCGCGTGAAAAGGTAACAAACATTCAGACAGACAGACATACAAACAAAAATTTCAAAAAAGCGATTTTCGGTTTCAGGGCGGTTAATTATATATGTTAGGACCAATTATTTTTGGAAAATCGGAAATTACCAGAAAAATTTCGGCTACAGATTTATTATTAGTATTTATTTATTTATTTATTTATTTATTTATTTATTTATTTATTTATTTATTTATTTATTTATTTATTTATTTATTTATTTATTTATTTCATTAATCTTTGATCACGTCATGGCGGATTAGATGTATTCCAAATCCGCCATCACTCTCTATACAAATATATTTGAACTTATAAGTTTCCTCTGTTTACAATAATAATACTACTAATAATAAAAATAATAATAATAATGATAAAAGTAATAATAATAATCAACTAATAAGTATACCTCTTTTATTTAGAACTCCTACTCTCTTAAGAATTATTCTGTTACTTCATTGACAACTCTTCGTAGTTTCTTATCGTGTAACTCCTCAACATTTATAATTCCATCTCCGTTAGAACTTTGCCTTTCTCTTCCCATCTAATTTTAACTCTAACAGAAATTTTCCTAATTTATGCAGATTGCTTGCGTTTAGGTGACCATTCATTTTTATAAGCTACTATAGCGTTTATTTGTAGAAATTTTTTATCCACTCAACTGTTTCTCAAATCATTCGTTGCCTGACACTTTAACAAAGGACATTTATCCTTCTCTACGTTCCCGCTCCTATTCTTGAGTCTCCAGATAGCTAATCTCCACCATGCCATTCCCGTTCTCTCTTCCCTTGAATTTAGTCTGACATATTCTTCCTGTTCCCAAAACTGCTTCACCTCCCTATAGTATTTTAGTGGTCCTAGGTCTTTAATATTACTAAAAATATCTTGTCTTGAAATTTCGCTTGTCCTCTCTTTTACTATTCTTCCAATAGTTTTCGTGTTTATAGACCCTAGTTCTCTCCATAGCCAATTTAGACCTAATCTGTTTATTTCACTTTCCAGCTCTTTCAGCCAATTTATTTGTTTATGTATTTATCTCTTTATGTATTTATTTGTTTACTTATTTATCTACTTATCTATTTATATCTCGTATGTGATCAGTTGGACGCAATAAATGAATATCAATATGAATTAGTATTTATTTATTTTATTTATTTCGTTTATCATCATCCTCACCAAATATAATAACAACCTCCAATACTGATTCAATCTTCATCCTTGTACGAGGATTTTGAACCGACGCTAGACATTCGCAGTTAATGGTGGAAATCTGTGGTCATGTAACTTAGTAGGCCTAATAGTCATGAAAAGCACAGCTTAAGAAAACATAGAACAAACATTAAACAAGATGCATCATCCACCCCCCTGTGAAAAGAATATAAATCTCAATTTTCCCGTTTAGAATAATAACATATTAATTGAATGGGTTATTTATGAAAGGGCCTAAGTCTTGAATACTAAATTGTTAGCAATTTAAGAAAAAACTGCTTACAGGCCGAAATTTTGATATTAAGGCAGAAATAAAAATTGTATCATAAATTCTACTAAGCATTAGAATGTTAAACTTAGTACTGTTCATATCTAAACATTACATTTAAAACTCGTTTTCACAAAATTATCGACTTAGGCTCTTTCATAAATAACCCATTCAACTGAATAGTAAAGCAATCATCTGTAAGAATATGTTGTTGAACAGTTCCTTTCAGCTTAAAATTATCTTGGTTTGTTATTTATTTCATAATGTAAATTAAATAACAGATAGGTAATTTTATTGTATGTAAGTAGTTATCCTTTGAGTTTTATTCCACTTAATTGTTACTTATTTCATAATATGGTACTACAATAACAGAACAATCACGTGTAAAAAGTTGTGTTTTATTTTGTTCTTTCATTTAGGTCTAGTTAGATAATAAAGCAGCGATTTGTAAATAATAATTATCCTTTAATGTCTTCCTCTCACTTAAAATTATCTTCGTTACGAATCACTTATTGCATATGTTAATGAAATAGAATAACTAGGCCTAAATATAAAATAGTTGTCTTCTGAATTTTGGCTTTGCTTGCACTTAAAATTAGCTTCACTTTTGTTTCTCCTTCCACATATTAATTAATAACAAAAAGCCAACTGTAAACAATTGCCTTTCGATTTCTCGTTTCTTTTATAATTATCTGTGTTATGTTACTTCTATAATCTTATTGGTACAAGCACGAAGTCTCTTTTAAATTTTTATGCTCGACCATGCCGAAATGTAGTAATTATACACCTGGTAGCAGTCCTTTAATGCATGTCATTAAAGTACACCTACTCATTAAAGTACTGGTGTTTTCAGCCAATGACAACTCAGCTTACAAGTGTTCAGCCAATAACAAGTCAGTTTTGTACCGTTATAAAACCGCAAGTATAGATTATTCTCGGATATGCAATCGAAAGAGAATTAGCGAAAAGTCACGGAGGCTGGAAATCCAATACTGACGCAGAAGGTTATGTTCTGTTACTATAATAATTAACGTTAATTGTAAATAATATTCAAATAAATTCAATTTGTCATCTCGTTTTTCAATGTCGAATTCAATAATCAAGGTTATGTCAAGTTTAACGGGATTACACAAGGTCAATGACATTATTGTTCCTCGGAAAAAATCAATACTTTCGCATCTGCGCACATCTCACAATTCACGACCTAGAACAAGGTCACTTCCGATCTTGTCAGATAAAAATAAAATGTATACATCTGAATAATTTCAAGTTAGAAATATGGTCGAGCATAAAAAGTCGTATGACACTCGCCTATAATGGTAATTAAGAAGCTCGTATGAAAATTATGAAACTCGCTTGCGCTCGTTTCATAAACATCCATACTCGCTTCTTAAGTAATATCATTATAGGCTCGTTGCATAATGTACTAATATTACACAGGTTTTCAATTTCAGTCACGGTTAAAAACGAGGTCAATAGAATTCAGGCGCCTAAAATTCGGATCGATATAACGGGCGAAGTTTCGTTGTCTTGATAAGTTTCTATCTGTACGTACAGTATGTAGGAGGCCATGAATGTTGAGAACTTCCGTACAGACGGCGTGTTCAGCTAATGTGCATAGCAGCCGCGGATATTTGCAATGTTAATACTATCGACGTGCAAATACTGAATGAATGCGATGTAATGCCACAACAATTTATACGTTATGATAAATTACTCAGTGACAATTGTCTCTGTAATAAGCTTCAATTAAATATTTGTGGTATTGCCAAATCCTACCATAATTTGTAGGAATTACTCAGTTATTGGTAGGCTATGTTTACTCCATTCGTGGTAGAAAGTGAAGATACTCTTTCTCACTGTGTGTCCCTTCTCTTTTCTTTGTTCTTCCTTGTCTTATGCGGTGGTCTTACGTTATGCTGACCATAATATGATCATTACCACATTGCGGTTACCAGTTTGTCATTTTTTCCGTGATTCGGGATTCAAACTCAGTCCAGTAAAGCTGACAATTCATATATTCGTCAGTCTGAAAAGGGTAAGGTTAAGAGCGGTCATACATGGCGTGATATTGTTAGTTTTCGTGTTTCTCGTCCATTTGACAGCATTTCTTAAAAGCGATAGCGAATATTTTTCGATCGACGATGTTATCCAACACCTTATTTCGATATTCTTGATTGAGTTTATGACATATAACTTTAACTATTATTATTGTGACTATTACACTTTTATTACGTCATACTATTTTTAACCAATAAAACGGACGAAATAACGTATTTCAATCAATCATGGCAGTATCGCACAATTTTATCGCTTCTTAGCATTTGTTTGATTTTATCACTACCCTAGCATTTGTTTCTTTGTTTGCCAACATTTGAAAGTGCAAATTCTTTACGGTACTATGAAACATGCTTTCTCTCCCGCATACATAGTCGACTAAAAATGGCGGCTCTGTTCAAACATTTTGGTAAAGATACCATTAGTGAAATAGAATTTTAGTAAGTCAAAAAAATATCTATTTTATTGTATTAGAGTACTTTATTTCTTATAATCTGTATATACTTTCTTCCGTTTTATCACCTCCCTAGCATTTGTTTCTTTGTTTGCCAACATCTCAAACTGCAAATTCTTTACGGTACTATAAAGCATGCTTTGCGATCGTCATTTATTTACAGCATAGACAGTGAATTGAAAATGGCGGCTCCATTCAAACGTTTTGGTGAAGCTAACATTAGTGAAATAGAATTTTAGTAAGTCAATCAATATTTTATTGTATTAGAGTACTTTATTTCTTCTAATCTTTACAAACTTTCTTCTAATAGTGTAATAGTCAATTAAATCCCACTCGAGTTTTAATTTTCTCTAGATAAATCAAAACATCTAGTGAGATTACTGTTGAAAAATTTATTTATACACGCTTTAACATCTGTGGTCACATGCCGTGCTTAGGATCTGTGGGTATTCAAATAGCCAAGTTTTTTTTTTACTATTTTTGAGTTCCTGTTTCTGTTATTGTGTGATGTAGATGGTTTGTGTCCATACAACTGATTTAGATTTTGATTAATGTTCATATTGGTCATTTCAGATCTCAAGTAGATCTATAGAACTGAAAAGTTTTTACTTAACATTATGTTTATCATACTTACTTACTTACTGGCTTTTAAGGAACCCGAAGGTTCATTGCCGCCCTCACATAAGCCCGCCATCGGTCCCTATCCTGTGCAAGATTAATCCAGTCTCTATCATCATACCACACCTCCCTCAAATCCATTTTAATATTATCTTCTCACTTACGTCTCGGCCTCCCCAAAGATCTTTTTCCCTCCGGCCTCCCAACTAACACTCTATATGCATTTCTGGATTCGCCCATACATGCTACATGCCCTGCCCATCTCAAACGTCTGGATTTTATGTTACTAATTATGTCAGGTGAAGAATATAATGCGTGCAGCTTTGCGTTGTGTAACTTTTTTCCATTCTCCTGTAACTTCATCCCCCTTAGCCCCAAATATTTTTCCTAAGCACCTTATTCTCAAACACCCTTAACCTATGTTCCTCTCTCAAAGTGAGAGTCCAAGTTTCACAACCATACAGAACGACCGGTAATATAACTGTTTCATAAATTCTAACTTTCAGATTTTTTGACAGAAGACTAGATGACAAAATCTTCTCAACCGAATAATAACAGGCATTTTCCATATTTATTCTGTGTTTAATTTCCTCCCGAATGTCATTTATATTTGTTACTGTTGCTCCAAGATATTTGAATTTTTCCACTTCTTCGAAGGATAAATCTCCAATTTGTATAAATCTCACAAAAATCGTTAATAAGTTTGTATTACAGACACACAATTATGACATAAGACGAAATATTAATTCAACATTAGTAGAACCTAAATGTCTCACATCTGCTGGTCTAAAGCATAGCATTAATTTTGGCCCTCGGTTGTACAATGCTTTAACTAAATTACACCCAGAACTTCTAACATGTAACCCACTAACATATAACAAGAAAATTAGAAACGTGTTAATATCTTCAATTTGATTAAATAAATTTATAGCCTATGTGCATGAATTAATCAACCTATATTATATTTGTATTCTATAATTTTGAAATATATATTAGTCCTACTTTTCACGTGCGATATTATTCTTCTATAGTGTTAATATTATATTATATAATTCCATTGCCGCTGTAATTATATTTTAGTTCCTATTTTATTTTACTTATTTATTTATATTATTATTTTTTATTTTAATATTATATCTGAACTGCGACCGAGCACGAGCGCTGCTCATTCGGTCTTAAATTTTGTTAATACTAAATAAAATAAAAACTTGGTTATATTTCCATTTCATACAATATTCTGGTCACGAGACATAATCAAATACTTAGTCTTATGTTTATCATACATGAAAAAATAAATTATCAGAGGTTCCACCTACCTAGCAGTATGCTAACATAGAAATATTTCGAAAATGGTCATAACTAGTAATTCCGTCAAAATGCTCATAGTGGCAGCATCGTTCATACTGTCAGCAAAGACGTAAACCACTTTCTCCTGAAGTCAATATAATTCAAGTTTATTTGCTAGTCTTCAGACCAATGAACTTGGGTCAAACATCCAGCACACGAAGCGTAGCAGGGCTTAGATTTCGCTTCTTGAATTACACGTAACCAGTGAGCACGAACAGAACTGTAAGAGAATTATGTTTTGGCTTCATCCACGAGGCGACGTAGACGCACTTGACAAGCTGTGGAGTCGAAATATGCGTGCAACACTTGGCGAGTCCTTCACACCTACCCAGTTCACACCTTAATTAGACAAGCTAGCGCAAAACAGGTACAAGTTCCTCTAATAATTACACTGGGAGACCTTCTAGTCAGTAGCCAATTCCTGTATGAACTGAGCTAGCCTCTTAAGGTACAGGGACATCATTTTATTTTTACTAATATTTTCAATATTAACCTGACTATACCTTTGGATTAATGATTGAGACCCGGAAACAGCGTTTTCTACCTCCTTCCACGACTGGAGTTCGATGATACTGGCGTAAAATACAAACAAATCACTTTACTAGGTACAGGAGGTAAGAAAAGTAGTTCATCCATTTACGCAAAGTATGAAATATCGCGATTTTGAGTGTGATAATTTTCATTAGGTTTTGTTTAATCAAAATACAATACAGTATTAACAATAAGTGTTTTTACTCACGAAGTGAGCTGTCCATCCGAACGTATTCATTATGCAGTGTATATTATGCTGTCTACAGCACATTAGTGCACGATATAGAGAATGAAGTTAAAATGAAAAATGATCGTAATATGAATATTTAAACACATTTTTGAAAATGGTGGCCGTTCATTTCGATACAGGCTTCAGTTCTTTTGTGAATATATCGCACTACAGACTATTGCATCTAATTAAAATTACCAGCTTCGTCCTTCATTCTTAGTAACTCATGTTGAAATAATTCTGTACCTACTCTATAAAAGAGTACCTTACGTACTGCAAATTCAGTCTTCACTTATGTCCGACCCGCACAGATAAAATTACTCAGACATGCTATCTACTGTCCGTCCAAGTGGTTATGTTGCAGGATCGTAGAATGGGGGGAATCACGTGATAGTTAATTACTTTAAACAGTTGTATAATATTACGTAGACGTCCAATTAATTTCTAACAGAAATTAATATTTTCAGAAAAGAGCTAAGAAAGCCCAGCCACTAGTCTTTACAGTGGAGCGAACAGAAGCAGGTGGGGGAAATCGGGATGCGACGTAGGCAAACGGACGACAGTACCTGTGCGAAAATATGATTCAATATTGGAAGTTTTCGTCACTAGAAAACGCGAACATATTTCTGAAACGTACTATAATCACTAACTCAGTACTGCGGCCTTGGTTCTTGTGGAGGAACTTCGTTAGTAGAAGGGGTGGGAGTGAAGTACATTCAAAAACTCAGGTACAATAAAAGTTGAAGTAAAAATAAAATGATGTCCCTGTATATATACACCTTCACATAAAAAAAATTGTGTTTTGCATAATTTTTGCTCTGTAAAATTTTTATACAATTGAGAATGGTACCAGAAAGAGAATGAAGTGAACAGATCCCTTGAAATTATGTCTAAATTGTTTATAAAAATTATTTTGTTTATAATTTTGACATGCAACTTGAAACATGATAGCTCATGCAGTTTTTAAGATAGAGCCACAGTTTTTTCACTGTTTTATAGCTAAAACTATTCTTTTGTGCCTGACATAGAACTATTTTTTATTTTTATTTACATTAATTAAATATTACCATTTATGTAACTTACAATAGTATTTTATGTTGCACAAATCATGTAAAAATCCATAGGCAATTATTAATTATATTAATGTTATTTTACACTGGGCGACATTTCAAGCTTCAAAATTACACCAATATCTTCATGGTAACACCATATTTGGCTGAGATATCATGTTTGAAAGAATTAAATATTCTAAAATTACTATTTACAGGAAATGAGCCACAAACTTTCAGGGTCTAGAAGACTCCATCATCATATGTCACCCCTTAAGAAACTTCATGTCGGTCCAGTTTCAGCTTCTTTCTGTCACTCAAATACCTCCTCCTTGTTTTAACTTCAGGTGTTGAATTTTTTTTTTTTTTTGGAATTTTTGTCCCTATTTCCATTGATGCAACAAATCCTGCGATGGTGTTTGTCCCAGGGTTTATGCCCATCCTCCTCAGAATTGTAATTTCTACTTTTGGACTCTTATTAAAATGACGTACAACATCATTGACACACAAATTTACAGTTTTATGACTAACAGTAAAAGATTATAAATTACTTCATTATGTAAAAATGTTTTTTCAATCTAATGATCATGCCCAGATATCTATGCATCTATTTCGGGACTAGAATTTTACAAGCAATGCTGGACGAGGGAATTGACTGCTACGAAGATGCACTCCAAATGTAAGTGACCGTGGCTGATGACGCGGCATTTTGGAAAACAGGACATCTGAAAAACCATAAGGCATAAATCGAAAATGTTTTGTATCAAATTAAAGGGGAGAAAATTCTCTATTAAAATAGTTATATTTTGAACATTCTAATTTTTCATCATTTTTTGCGTTTTGTGGATGTACTTATAACTTAACTGCCACTGGGCTACATGAGCTACATCTCCTTATGATTTTAAAAGCTCTGGCAAGTTACAACATATCAGATAGGCCTAGGAATATCACATTCATGCGTGTGGGATATTGGAAGTTGTATACAGCCATACGACTACCTGTATTTTAATTATTCTAGTTTTAAATACATTGCAATTATATCTATTCAACTGTTTTGGATAATAAACAAGTGCAATAATACATATTTCGAGCAATCTAGTCTACAAATATCCATGGTAACTCCGTGACTATCACAGTGAAAACCAATATAGCGAGGACTACGCAAAACCAGTCAACACTGAGATGTCAAAAGAACCGATATTGACCGGATGTTTACTCTTCGCAATTCTGTACGAATATTGACACTCACGGATGTATATTATAAAGGAGAAGAAGAATTTGTTTCGACAGGGTGAATCTTTTATGTAGCTTCAATCATTTAATGGATGGAGTAATATGAAAGAAATATTAGTATTTTGATGATGTTATTACTAGACTTAATAGTGTGTTTTTTCTACTACTGATGCTGTTACATCAAGTGATGGATGTTCAGAAGAAGATTTTTTGGTTTCCAGCATATCCTACATTTCCATATTAAGCTTTACGAGAGCATGAAACCCGATTTCTCTAGCATACTAAAGAAGATATAGAAGCTGATTTTACTGCCATATTAAACAAAGCGTGGAAGCCGATTTTACTACCATACTAAGCAAGGCATGGAAGCCGATTTTCTTATTATACTACTGTAAACAAGGCGTGGAAGCCGATTTTGCTAAAATACTAAACAAGGCGTGGAAGCCGATTTTGTTATTATACTACTGTAAACAAGGCGTGGAAACCGATTTTGCTACCATACTAAACAAGGCGTGGAAGCCGATTTTGTTATTATACTACTGTAAACAAGGCGTGGAAGCCGATTTTGTTATTATACTACCGTAAACAAGGCGTGGAAACCGATTTTGCTACCATACTAAACAAGACGTGGAAGCCGATTTTGTTATTATACTACTGTAAACAAGGCGTGGAAGCCGATTTTCTTATTATACTACTGTAAACAAGGCGTGGAAGCCGATTTTCTTATTATACTACTGTAAACAAGGCGTGGAAGCCGATTTTGCTACCATACTAAACAAGGACTGGAAGCCGATTTTGTTATTATAGTACTGTAAACAAGGCGTGGAAACCGATTTTGTTATTATACTACTGTAAACAAGGCGTGGAAGCCGATTTTGTTATTATACTACTGTAAACAAGGCGTGGAAGCCGATTTTCTTATTATACTACTGTAAACAAGGCGTGGAAGCCGATTTTGCTACCATACTAAACAAGGCGTGGAAGCCGATTTTGTTATTATACTACTGTAAACAAGGCGTGGAAGCCGATTTTGTTATTATACTACTGTAAACAAGGCGTGGAAACCGATTTTGCTACCATACTAAACAAGGCGTGGAAGCCGATTTTGTTATTTTGTTATACTACTGTAAACAAGGCGTGGAAACCGCTTTTGCTACCATACTAAACAAGACGTGGAAGCCGATTTTGTTATTATACTACTGTAAACAAGGCGTGGAAGCCGATTTTGTTATTATACTACTGTAAACAAGGCGTGGAAGCCGATTTTGTTATTATACTACTGTAAACAAGGCGTGGAAGCCGATTTTGTTATTATACTACTGTAAACAAGGCGTGGAAGCCGATTTTGTTATTATACTACTGTAAACAAGGCGTGGAAACCGATTTTGCTACCATACTAAACAAGGCGTGGAAGCCGATTTTGTTATTTTGTTATACTACTGTAAACAAGGCGTGGAAACCGCTTTTGCTACCATACTAAACAAGACGTGGAAGCCGATTTTGTTATTATACTACTGTAAACAAGGCGTGGAAGCCGATTTTGTTATTATACTACTGTAAACAAGCCGTGGAAGCCGATTTTGTTATTATACTACTGTAAACAAGGCGTGGAAACCGCTTTTGCTACCATACTAAACAAGACGTGGAAGCCGATTTTGTAATTATTCTACTGTAAACAAGGCGTGGAAGCCGATTTTGTTATTATACTACTGTAAACAAGGCGTGGAAGCCGATTTTGTTATTATACTACTGTAAACGAGGCGTGGAAGCCGATTTTGTTATTATACTACTGTAAACAAGGCGTGGAAACCGATTTTGCAACCATACTAAACAAGACGTGGAAGCCGATTTTGTTATTATACTACTGTAAACAAGGCGTGGAAGCCGATTTTGTTATTATACTACTGTAAACAAGGCGTGGAAACCGATTTTCTTATTATACTACTGTAAACAAGGCGTGGAAACCGCTTTTGCTACCATACTAAACAAGACGTGGAAGCCGATTTTGTTATTATACTACTGTAAACAAGGCGTGGAAGCCGATTTTGTTATTATACTACTGTAAACAAGGCGTGGAAACCGCTTTTGCTACCATACTAAACAAGACGTGGAAGCCGATTTTGTTATTATACTACTGTAAACAAGGCGTGGAAGCCGATTTTGTTATTATACTATTGTAAACAAGGCGTGGAAACCGATTTTGTTACCATACTAAACAAGGCGTGGAAGCCGATTTTGTTATTTTGTTATACTACTGTAAACAAGGCGTGGAAACCGCTTTTGCTACCATACTAAACAAGACGTGGAAGCCGATTTTGTTATTATACTACTGTAAACAAGGCGTGGAAGACGATTTTGTTATTATACTACTGTAAACAAGGCGTGGAAGCCGATTTTGTTATTATTCTACTGTAAACAAGCCGTGGAAGCCGATTTTGTTATTATACTACTGTAAACAAGGCGTGGAAGCCGATTTTGTTATTATACTACTGTAAACAAGGCGTGGAAGCCGATTTTGTTATTATACTACTGTAAACAAAGCGTGGAAGCCGATTTTGTTATTATACTACTGTAAACAAGGCGTGGAAGCCGATTTTGTTATTATACTACTGTAAACAAGGCGTGGAAGCCGATTTTGTTATTATACTACTGTAAACAAGGCGTGGAAACCGATTTTGCAACAATACTAAACAAGACGTGGAAGCCGATTTTGTTATTATACTACTGTAAACAAGGCGTGGAAGCCGATTTTGTTATTATACTACTGTAAACAAGGCGTGGAAGCCGATTTTGTTATTATACTACTCTAAACAAGGCGTGGAAACCGATTTTGTTATTATACTACTGTAAACAAGGCGTGGAAGCCGATTATGTTATTATACTACTGTAAACAAGGCGTGGAAACCGATTTTGCTACCATACTAAACAAGGCGTGGAAGCCGATTTTGTTATTTTGTTATACTACTGTAAACAAGGCGTGGAAACCGATTTTGCTACCATACTAAATAAGACGTGGAAGCCGATTTTGTTATTATACTACTGTAAACAAGGCGTGGAAGCCGATTTTACTACCATACTAAGCAAGGCATGGAAGCCGATTTTACTACCATACTAAGCAAGGCGTGGAAGTCGATTTTACTACCATACTAAGCAAGGCGTGGAAGCCGATTTTACTACCATACTAAGCAAGGCGTGGAAGCCGATTTTACTACCATACTAAGCAAGGCGTGGAAGCCTATTTTACTACAATACTAAGCAAGGCGTGGAAGCCGATTTTACTACAATACTAAGCAAGGCGTGGAAGCCGATTTTACTACCGTACTAAGCAAGGCGTGGAAGCCGATTTTACTACCGTACTAAGCAAGGCGTTGAAGCCGATTTTACTACTATACTAAGCCACGCGTGGAAGTCTATTTTATTACCATACTAAGCAAGGCGTGGAAGCCGATTTTGCCAGCATGTTAAGCAAGGCGTGGAAGCCGATTTTGCTACCATTAAACAAGGCATGGAAGCCGATTTTGCTAGCATATTAAGCAAGGCGTGGAAGCCGATTTTGCTACCACACTAAACAAGGTGTGGAAGCCTATTTTGCTACCATACTAAGGAAGGCATGAAAGGCGATTTTGCTAGCATATTAAGCTAGGCGTGGAAGCCGATTTTGTTGCCATACTAAACAAGGTGTGGAAGCCGATTTTGCTACTATACTAAGGAAGGCATGAAAGGCGATTTTGCTATATTATTAAGCAAAGTATGAAAGCTGATTTTGCTATCACACTAAGAAAGGCATGAAAGCCGATTTTGTTACGTTATTAAGCAAGGTATGGAAGCTGAATTTGCTAGCATACCAACGAAGGCATGGAAGCTAACTTTGCTAACATATTAAGCAAGATAAATAAGCTGATTTTACTACCGTATGAAGCAAGGTATGTAAATCGACTATGCACGCTATTAAGAGACGACGAGAAATTGAAGTAAAACAGTATCGTATATATTCGTCTTCTGAACAACAGAAGTTCTTTATTATTTTATCAATTGAGATTTTAACATGAACATTAGTAGCAAAAACAGAAATAACAGTAATGATATCTGCAACAGTAGGAGTACCAACAGCTGCAACAGCATCGTAACAACGTCAACAGTACCATTTCTTTTCTTCGTCATCCGTTGAGTTGTTGAACATCACGCAACTTAGAATACTCGCCCTATCAAAACAGCTTAATTTCTTCAGTTTCTTTTGTCATTCATGTTATTGTAAGAAGTTTAAGCAAATTAAACTCAGTCAGAGCAGTTTACCCTTTGCTTCCGCTACGGAACGAACAAGCGGCTGCATGCAATCAAGTCTCTTCGCTCAGCCTACTTGTTACATTATTTGCGTTTCAAATGAAATTGCTCGGTATTAGATGGCTAGGCGAATTAGAAGTTGACTCTGTGTTTCATTACAGCCGACATTTAAAATCACAATGTGCACCAACTAATGCTACATTGCTACCAACCTCTACATTGTCAAAGCCGTCATCGTTCTTAGAATTTTAATTCTTTATTTAACACTCTTACCCAATACAATTCTTATTATCTACTACCTTATGCATTATTTGTCTACATGGAGGTTACAATCTTGGTCTATGTAAATATCTGGACTTTTTCTTGAGTTTACAGTTAGTACCAGTAGTTAATATTAATACTACTACTGCAACTACAGCAACTGATATTAGGCCCGTAACACACTTGGCGAGTTCTCGCTATCACAGATCACACCTCGCTATGATCATCTATGCACTGCCTTCATGCAGAAAGGATTTTTCTGATTATAGTATTCACTCGTTGAGGAAAATATTATAGATTATGTATTTACGTATATTGTCGTACTTAAATATATAACCTGTAAGTATGTTGTCGTACTTTACAAATTACGTACGAACGCTTTGTTGAATCTGAGTATTCAGATGATGAGGAAATGGAGTTACATGAACACATTAAAGCCAGAAATATCTGAAAATCACATTGTATCTTACGAAAATAAGGGCGAGTTTTGGACACTGGTTTCGATTTGAATGATGATACGTTTAGGCGTTATTTCAGGTTCAATGGACCACAGTTTTTTTTTTTTTTGCCATTCATGATATGATAGAGAATTCTTTGCTATATTCTGATTAAAATTACATAAACTGTTAAGACATATAGATACATTATTTCAAATGTTTAATCAATACTATTAAATCTCATCAAAATAAAATATGGCCCTATTTATTTTCAGATAATCTGATATTTGTCTCCAGATTTCTTCTTTAAGTTTCGTGTTTCTATAGTTTTCATCCAGTGTATCATATAAATAGGCCTACGGGTGACATCGTACAAGTTCGATAAGTTTCTGACTGCAATTATCAGCCATCTTTCCTCATTTTCAAATAAAAACAATACAATTCATCGCCACCTGTGATATCTTTTTCTACATTCAATCGTTACAAAGAGTATAAATGTCAAACATCTCTGATAAATGTGTCAAGAAAATTCGCTGAGCTACCGATTCCAGCGAGAAACTCGCGCGAGGTTTTCGCCTCGAGCGAGAATCTCTTCCAGTGTGTGGACGTCCATTTGAATCCATGTTATCAATTTTTTTTTTTTTCTCGCAACAAATTTCTCGCTGGCGAAAACTCTGCAAGTGTGTTACGGGCCTTACTGCTTCTCTTACTACTAGGTTTTTTGAAAAGTTTTGCCTCCTAATTTTTTTGTTGAAAATGACTGTAGCCCAAATATTTGAGTAAAACAAAAAGTGGTAACTTCCTGATTATTTTATTGTTGATAAAAAGGTAAAGGTATCCCCGTCACTTGGGGGGCATGGAGATAGAGCCCCATGCTTTCCATGACCTCGGCACTAGAATGAGGTGGTGTGGTCGGCACCACGCTCTGACCGCCTTTTACCCCCGGGAAAAATCCGGTACTCAATTTTATAGGAGGCTGAGTGTACCTCAGGGCCGTCACCATTTGGGATCGAACCCCAGACCTTCCAGTCCGTAGCCAGCTGCTCTACCAACTGAGCTACCAGGCCGTCTATATCTACATAATTATTCCTGACAACACCTCTCCCAACGGGAGATCAGTTTCTTGATACCGACACTGTAGAAAATTTAATTTTGACTACAGAATCACAGCCTCACTTCTGTCTGCACTGCATCGTCAGAATCAAGGGCCGGTTCTCTCAAATGCTCTTTAATTTTTGGGAACATATGAAAATCTTTTACAATTCATTTTTGATTTTCAGATAAATCTATTCAAAATAATAAATTTATTCAAATGCTCAATCATATGATTTATCAATTTGCAAATTTATTATTTGCTAATACGTCTTGAAAAAGATATTCGTGAACGTTTTCGCCTGTACGGCATCATCAGATGTTCAAAAGTTTGACGAAATCTAAACATAAGTCCATTTACCTGCAGACTTACTAAAGGCTTTACCAATAACCAAAAATGTATTGAAAAATAGGCTTAAGGACTTTATTAATAGACGGTAGTATATTATACACACTACTTAAAGGGTGTAATTGATATCTTGTTATTTGAAGTGTTCTATCAGTGAGGAAGTGTGTTGTGTCAGTGAAGTGTGTAGTGTCAGTGAAGTTTATTGTGTAAGTGAAGTGTGTTGGTGTCAGTGAAGTGGCTGTGCAAAGTATTTGAACAGTGAAATGGTTAGAAGTGTTAGTGAAATCAGGTAGAATCAGTGCAGTGAGTGAGTTGACAGCGAAATGAGTGTAGTGCCGAAAGGTACTTGTGCAGGTATGAACCTGTCACACTCGTGGGTCTTAGTTCGAACTTAGGGTTAAGATACAAATTAGATTTACTTTAAATGCTATTTTAAGTGACCAAGCTTCATTTAATTTAGGATGTTCATTATTATTATTATTATTATTATTATTATTATTATTATTATTATTATTATTATTACTGCTATTATTTTTATTATTATTATTATTATTATTATTATTATTATTATTATTATTGTTGTTTTTTATTAGTTATGTTTATTATTAATTGTCATTATTGAGTGTAATTAGTTACCACTGCCACCAGGTATATACCCATTTGCAGTGTGAATACATACATGCATACATGCATGCAAACATACATACATACATACATACATACATACATACATACATACATACATACATACATACATACATACATACATACATACATACATACATACATTAAGTTGTACACAGTAATATGCATAATAGTTATTACAACTTAATGGACTTATGTTTAGATTTCGTCAAACTTATAGATTTCGCTAGATAATGCACTTCCACCCTCTTGTATTAATTCTGCTGGAATTTGATCAATACCTGGAGACTTGTACTTTTTCAGATTTTCTATCGCAATTTCGACTTCAGAAAGTGTGGGTTCCGGTATAAATGGCTCAGCAGTTTGTATTTGAATTTCGTCCTGATCATTTCTATTTGCCCTATGTACAGTATATTTAGTAGTTGCCCAAAATAGTTCTTCTATCTGTTCAGGATTGAATGAGAGTCTGCAAGCAAGTCACCATTCTCATCCTTGATCACGTTTACCCTTGCCTGATATCCGTTCTTAAATTCCTTTATACCCTTATATAAATCTCGAATGTTTTTATTCTTACTATTTGTTTCTACCTCATTCAGTTTTTCCTTCAAGTAATCTCTCTTTTTATTCCTAAGTGTACGACTTGCTTCCCGTCTTTCATTTAAATAATTATCTCTATTCTCCACAAGTGGATCCTGTAAGAATTTCAATTTTGCCTGTTTCCTTCTAACTACTACAATGGAACAATCTTCATCAAACCATGATTTCTTTTTCTTAGTTTCATGATAACCTATGCTCTGCTCAGCTGCAATTTTGATATTATCTCGGATATTGTCCCACACGCTATTAACATCTAACTCTTCCTCAGCTTCGTCAGCAGCTGCTAAAGCAGCAAACCTATTTGAAATTTCAACCTGATAACGTTGCTTAGTTTCCTCGTCCTTTAATTTCAAAATATTGAAACACTTAACTTACTGTTCTTAAAAATATAAGTTCTACTAATATCAATATATTTTCTAAATATTCGAATTTCGCTGTCGTCAAGAAAGCGTGGCAAGACTAACAACAATTTAAACATCGGATTCTGAGTTTCGTATTCGTCTTAAATTTTTGTTCTTCTCCTTCAAGGATTAAGTCTGCTTAAATTTACTCCTGTTGAAATTTTATTGTTTATAATCATTCATCGTAAAATCAGTATAAAATTACATTCTTGAAATTAGTTAAATCATTTGATGATTATTTTCAAATAAATTTGTGTGCCAAACGTTTAAATTGGCGTCGTTCTTTTTTTTCCCCGCTTGTGGATTTACAGCGCTGTGTCGTGTTTGGAATTCTCTTTCATCTCAACCTTCCAACTGTTCCTTTTCCAATTTATTTTCTACCTTTTTATGTAAATCATGTATATCTAATCGTTATTCTGCTTCTATGTTGTTGTTTTTTTTTTCGTTAAGTTCGATGTCAGCATGTTAACATTTATGTCTAATTAAGAGAGTTATAAATATTTCGACCCTACGCAAAATATGGAGGACTGCGACTAGTGAGGAGAATTGTCAGCCCTAGTTCATATTCGGGTCAAGTTCAACACACAGATCGATACCCCGATATATAGTACGCAGCAAATCTTCCGCTCCTATTTGTCTTGTGTCATGCAAGTATCTATAGGTTCACCAAGTTTTTATTACTTTTTCTTTTTTTTTTTGTGCGGAAATAGTACACAGTGATGTTTCTGTCTAAGAAGTGCATTGATTAATATAAGAAGAGTGGATATCAGAATAGTATATTCAATTTCACCCATCCTATAAGAGAAAGAGATATGATTAGATTAAATTTATACGAAATTTGGACTGAGAAGTGTCCATGTACGACAGTCTTTTGCATTTTGTAACATAACAATGGGAACTTTAGCCTTTGATAAGGTACAAAAATTTAAATACCTGACAGCAACAGTAACAAATAAATGGTACTCGAAAGGAAATTAAACGCAGAATAAGCATGCTAAATGGCTGCTATTATTCAGTTGAGAAGCTTTTGTCATCCAGTCTGCTTTCAAAAAAGCTGAAAAGTTACAATTTATAAAACAGTTATATTACCGGTTGTTCTTTATTGTTGTGAAACTTGGACTCTGAACTTGTAAAAGTTTAAGAGAGGGACAGAGGTTAAGGGAGTTCGACAATAAGATGTTTATGTAAATATTTGGGGCTAAGAGGGATGAAGTTACAGGAGAATGGAGAAAGTTACACAACACAGAACTGCACGCATTGTATTCTTCACCTGACATAATTAGGAACATTAAATCGAGATGTTTTAGATTGGCAGGCCATGTAGAACGTATGGGCTAATCCAAAAATGCATATAGAGTGTTAGTTGGGAGACCAGAGGGGAAAGAAACCTTTGGGGAGGCCGAGACATACAGTAGATGGGAGAAAAATACTAAAATGGATTTGAGGGAAGCGGAATACGATGGTAGAGACTGAACTAATCTTGCTGAGGATAGGGATCGATGGTGGGCTTATGTGAGGGCGGCAATGAACCTCCGGGTTCTCTAAAAGCCGCAAGTAAGTAACCCTTTAATAATCATTTTACGAGTTTCTACGATCTTATAGATATATTGAGAATATTTTCGTTTGTCCTATTGTATATACAATATATAACTTGTGATTAATAATGACTTAATGATTTTATATTGTATAAAATGGTTGAATTATATACACACACAATATAAAATCATTATTAATCACATGTTTTCTAAAAATTTTAATTTCAATTGCTAGTTTAAATGGGGTACTAAAATAATTCCCCAACCCAATGAGAGTGAGAACTAGTCTGTATGGAAGAAAGGACGAGAATGTGGGGAAAGACAAGACATGAAGACATGATTCGAACCCAAACAACTGAAGTGCGCTTTCCGAAAGTTCTGTCGGAGTAATAAAACGTAATGAAAACGTCATGAAAAGGAACAGGGATAAAAGCCTAGTTGGCTATCCCAGGTGAAAATATAATTGAAAAAGATAGGATTTCCAAATGCAGTACAGATTTCTGACCGCGTGGAAGAACCCGAAGGCTATCAAGGAAAAAAAAAAAGAGAAATCAAAATTAGGATCCGCAACAGATGATAGAGCCTTAAGCGTAAACAAGAAGAAGGAAAAGGCTGTGGGAATTACCAACAAAGCTTCAGTCCTTCTTTTGTCCAGGAATAGACAAGATTCAAAGCTAAAGGACACTCGAAACGCGCCCGGAGCGTGAGGAATAACAGCAGTGATTTCTGGTCAGAGCATGGCGTAAGTTAAACAACTTTATGGCTTATTAGTCTGCAGATTTTCTTCCATTAAATACCTACATAATTATGCAATAGGCTTATTAATTCATGTAGTAAATAATTTTACAGAAGAACTTCATCATTCTCAACTGTGAAAGTAAATTAGGCTGTGTCTCAAAGCTCAAGTCCATACTACACACTAGTGACTAGCAACTAGGTGACTTGTAGGCTACACACTAGGGAGCTTTGGATATGTATGCTTGAAACATGGCCTTCTTCACAGACTATTTTTCTAAAAACCATGACATCACGGTGCAGCACTAAATTAAGAAGGCAGTGTCCTATTGCAGTTCCATTACGAATTATGTGGAAAAGATAAGGACTTAATATATTACAATAATGTTTAAAACATTGTACAGAAGATACTAACAATGTCAGTGTTCAAAGTTAACGTGTTATTCTACATTATATTTACATTATTTCACTTCCAAAGCATTTTCAGATTTCATAACCCCAATTGCTGATGCAGTATCCATGTTTGTTTAGTGAACAAGTCAACAATCGAGCAAGCATTTTCGTTTGCTAGCTACTACGGACTTGATTGCTATGTACTACGTAGCTTTGGATCATAACTTCTGACGTCACATCCGGCTATTTAGTCAACAATCTAGTTCACTTCAGCTGAAAATGTAGCTTTGAGACACGGCCTTAATAAAAAAGGAACACTAAATTAAACTACTAAATGTATTATTATTATTATTATTATTATTATTATTATTATTATTTAATCTCCAAAGACAAATAGCTAACTTAAACTCTATTTCATCATAGGTTGGGGTGGAACTTATAAAACCAACTTTATCCGTTAATTTTACTACAGAAAGAAGTATTAAACATATGTTTAAAAAAACAGAAAGATTACCCAACTGAATTGTTGTTTAAACATTTCAAAGTTTTCAATATTAAACAAATGTATTATTTTATTTTATTAAAATATTTTCATAGAACTTTTAACAACTTTGAAAGGTATATACATAAATACAGAACTAAAAATATGAATTCTCTGCGTTTGTGTGAACCAAAATGTAAAACCAATGCAGTTTTTTTATAAGAACATGAGTCAAGGTCTCAGATTATTAAACAAATTTTATTCCAATATTATTTTAACCACGAATCCTCTCCAAATTAATAAAAAAAATTAAAAAAAATTGTATTGGATTTATAGTTTGGGTTTAAACATATTAAACACTATTTAACCTGTATTCACTCTCAATTTTAATTTTATTTTTGTCTATATTGGAATCCCCTCCTGAGCACGAGTCTTACTCATTCAGGAGTGGGCTAGTTTATCTTTCATTGTATTTATTAACTTGTATTCATTTCAAACTTACTAACAATAAAATAAATAAATAAATACATAAATAAATAAATCATAAGGTGTGTTAGGGTTATAGTTTGATACACAATTAAAAAGTATATACATTATGTATATACCTAGCATAAATTGTACACTACTGGAATAATTCATACAATATTAATTCTACAAACACTTATTAATACTATCTGCAAAGAATGACCTATAAATATACTATATTAATTGGAAGTTCCCAAACGGATATAGATTAGGAGGAATAGTGAAATAATATTTTAAGGGGTGCTAGTATAGACTATTTTAAGTAACAAAGTTCATATAAATATTTGTCTAATTTTCGTTGGGAGTCGAGATACAGCTGTATGAATGTTACGCGTAACGAGTTTTACAAGTGACAATAAATAAGACTAATAATTTAATGATGACATTTATAACTTATTCACGTGGCATCAATACATTTCAACGTGTAATTCAGATTGCTAAGTGCTTGTCATCTGTTTAAATTTGCGCACATCGGATCTGTGTAACTACAAACATCTGTTTACATCCTTTATGGACAGTGCTGCCCTCAGATGCTCTCAGAAGAGCGGCACGTAGGCGTACTATTCCTTTGTTCGCAGTCATTTGTTTGCCTTCAACACTTAGCAGCAGGAATGTCCGGTCAACTCCACCGTTAAAGAGCATGAAAGGAATTTTTACGTTATGTTAAAATTGGAAATCGCTTATTGTCATGTATGTATGTATGTATGTATGTATGTATGTATGTATGTATGTATGTATGTATGTATGTATGTATGTATGTATGTATGTATGTATGTATGTAAGTTATGTATGTAAGTTATGTATGTATGTATGTATGTATATGTATGTAGCCTATGTATGTATGTATATATGTATGTACAGGGACATCATTTTATTTTTACTTGCATTTTTATTGTACCTGCATTTCTGAATGTACTTCACTCCCACCCCTTCACTAATGTCCTTGCTCCCGTCAGACACACAAACTTACGGCCGCTGTTGCATTCGAAGTCTTCAAGCAGTGAAGTAAACACTGCAGTGTATAGTGTGTTTCAGAAATATGGTTGCGTTTTCTATAGAAGAAAGAACCTATATTAATAATATCGTACTAAAAAATTATATTCAAGAAACGATAAATTCAATTTCATAGAATATGCTTCAAAATGTTTTTAATAATATGCGTACTGAATTGAAGCCTGCATTGTAATGAACGGCAATCATTTTCAGCAACTTGTTTAAAAATTCAGATTAGCTTTTTTTGAATTGAGGTGGCTAGAAGCAAAGGAATGCTAGTGACATTTGTAATAACATGAGTTAAGTGCATCCAGTGTAAGAAAAAGTATCTAAAATTGTAGTGGCAAAGGGATATTTTAATCGCATCACACATTAAAATTTAAATAAAAATTTCACCGATTTTACGAAAGCTTAAATATTTAAACCCCATTTTCTCAAAAGTAACTTAAGTGCACTTACAGCCCTTTACTTATGACCCCCCTCAATTTAAATGCACTCTCTATATTGTATGTTAACATCAATAATTAATATGCTAAATAAAGTAGACATTACATAACGAACATAGCCGCCTGGAAAGTTGAGTTTTTTAAAAAAATGTTACTACTCTACTGTATTTTGATAAATTCCGTAAAAGTGATGATCAAACTGAAAATCGTAATATCGTATTTCCCTACAACATAAATGGATATACTACTTTTCTCTCCTCCTATACCCAGTAAAATGATTTATTTACATATTGCACTAGTAACATCAAACTCCTGTAATGGAAGGGGGAAACAGTGTTTCCGAGTATAGCCAGGTTAATGTTAAAAATGTTGGTAAAAATAAAGTGATGTCCCTGTATTTATGTATGTATGAATGTATGTAACTTATGTATGTATGCAATGTCTACCCACTTCAATTTCATGATTCGAGTTACGCATAATGCGGATAGATGGCAGGACTGTGACTCATTTTCAACTTGCACACCACTTCGGCGGACTACGCTGTGCATGATGTGTATCTGGGGAGAATTATGTCACGTACTAGGGTGAGTGTATGTGTAAGTGTTCGTGTAAGTATAGTGTAAGGAATCGATTATGATAATGATGATGAGGAAGGGAGATGGGGAAACCGACACGTAGCCTACTCCTGTCGAATAGCACCAGGTTTAAAGTCTCCGTCCAATAGACAAATCATTATCAACAGTGACATATGCCTTCTCTTAACATGCACTGCGGAAAGATTTGGAGAGATTTAGGGTTTAAGTAACCCAGGAATATTTGTGTAGAATCTAGTGATTAGAATAGACGAGCTCTATTAATGACATTTGGTGCTCTCGTTATGCGAGTAAAAATGTGCTCGCGAGCACGAACGCTCATGAGCTCCTTTTTTCAATGCAAACTTTGTTATACGATCCAGAAAAAATAGTGTTCCTATCCATACATTATACTATTTTAGCGTCCTCATAGACCTTCCCGTATTTCAAGGTGTATAATCCTTTGTAATTAAGTGTGGACTTAGAAAAATCAAGATTATTCAAGAGAATAATATGGTTGCACGTGAGAAACTGAATTGATAGATCTCAAATCCTTTTCAGCGATGAAATATTTGCTTTAAAAGGAGAAATTCATATCCTTTGGGAAGCGAAGACAAAAAAATAACTCCGAATATTGTAGAGTGTTTCTTTCAAGTATCTTTGTTCAGTAAGCTAAATAAAGCTAATGGGTTCATACCCCATTTATAGAGGAAATCCTCTCTTCTGTAATGATCAACAATTCAACAAAAATCCTTTTATTAACAACTAATACAGATTAAATCTTTATAGTTAAGAGTATCATTTACACTGAAGAATTTTATCGCGCAGGGACGACCTACCTATACGAAAAAAAAAAAAAAACATTCTCAGTTATGAAATATCTTAAGAACAAAGCACTATTACGATTAATTGATTCACATCTAAGCGTCTTCTCTTTGAACATCACTGAAATTTTGAATAACATTGAAGTTCAAGGATCTCATTATCCTCGTGTTTAAAAATTTCTTCATTTATTATTTAATTTATTTATATATTCATATATTAAACCTATTCGCCGTCATGGCTCTAGCTCAGTATTACGCGTAGACGGTGCTCACAATCTTAAAAAATTTGAGAACTCCTAGATTAGGAGTTTTAGAAATTTTAGACGAAAATGTTTGATCTCGCCGGGAATCGAACCCGGGCCGGCTAGTCTGGAGGCAGACGCGCTACCACAGAGTTAACTCGGCGGACTAGTTCTATTTTAAGTATTTGATTTTGGATTTTATACAGGGTGTCCGGGAAAGACCTGACAAAAAAGAAGTAATTATATATCTGAAACTGCTACAGTTATTACCTGAATGTTTTGACAATTAGAGAAACTCAATAAGTTTTGTTACCTAGCAGCATGTTACACGCATGCGCATACCATTGCGATAGGAGAAAACGAGAAAAAGCTCGTTCTGCGCAGCGTATATAGTCAGCCTTGCTCTCAGAGCTGGGAATGCAAGTTGTGCGTGTACCAAGTGAACAGCCTAACAATGTTTACCACAGTAGAAAAAGCAGAATGCGTTTTATGGCTGGCTGAATTTAAGTCAGTCAAGCGTGTACAACGTCGTTTCCAAACGGACAAGAGCTCACAGTAACAGGTAACACATACCTGGATATGCTGCGAAATTACGCTGTCCCACAACTACCACCAGAAACCGTGTTTCAACAGGACGGAGTCCCCCACACTATGCTAACCATGTGCGCGCTTTCCTCGATGACACGGTTCCTGACCGTTGAATTGGAAGAGGCGGACCTACACCATGGCCATCACGGTCGCCGAACATGACCTCACTGGATTTCTTTCTGTGGGGTTTGTGAAGGTCGTGAATTACGTGGCCGAATCTACGAAGCAATAAGACTAGTCACACCGGAGATGCTTTCGTATGTGTGGCAGGAGATTGAGTATCGCCTGGACATAGCCCTGGTCAAAAATGGTGCTCATATAGAGGTACATTAATAGTAATATGCGTTACAAGAGCGGTATGTTGAAGTTTTCATGTTCGAGGAAAAGTTTGAAAAACCGAAACGTAGTTGAGCTTTTTTAATTTCCGAGAATTGAAAGAAAACATACCGCTCGTGTATCGTACATTATTTTGTGCGAAGATCATTTATTACATACCTGAAAGAGGAATTTCTAATTAGTTCCAATGAAATCTCCATCTTGGTTTCTGTTCAATGACGGCAATTTTGGAAAACAAAAATATCTATCTTCAACATTGTTGCTTTAAAATGTTTTCTGTGTTTACTATACTCCAGCAGGCCGTGATATACGTCTGTCTTTTTTTTCCCCCAGTCTATAAATGCTAACTTAAAACAAACGGCTTCCTTAATATTACATGCATCACGAAATGCAGTAACTTTAGTGGAGTAGTAGAGTTTACTTAATTTTTGAAAATATTTAAAAACAATAATTAACAGTGCAATTTAGGTGAAATTGCAGTGGTAAGTTTCCAATTTATAATTATTACTATATTGAACGTCTCTAAAAATAATATGTTAAAAGCCTAAAGCAGTAAAATGAATATGTCACTTAAGCGGTAAGAAGAGGGAAATTATTATGTGTGTTAGGTTGGGAATACTGAATGTGGAATTTTAGACTTACTGCGGGTTGGTTTTGTGCGGAATCCAAGCAAATACGCACGATCTCGCACAAAACTTATTGTGTTTCTCTTTGTAAGTGTGAAAGCTTCACGACAATAAATAAAATAGTTTCAGAGATATAGTTATTTATTTTTCGTCAGGTCTTTCCCGGACACTCTGTACTCTATTAGCCACTATAGAAGTCCTTATAAAGTCTATAATCCTAATACTATCATCTTTTAGAACCTTTCAAGCAAGCAATTCTTTCAAGTAAAATAATTACGGTAATGCATCAAGACTAAGTGACTGTGAAAGTAAGTTATTTCGTTCCTCTTCTAGCATTCTCATTCTAGTAGTGCCGCATTGTTATCATTGCAATGTCCATAGATATGGTCTGTTATTCAGAAACAACGATAAATAAATAATCATTGAGCCAAAAATAACATTTGTGACCATCTATGTTTGCCCCGTATCCAAATACGCCGGTCTCTTACTAAATGGTTCAGTCACCAAAATTAATTTTGAATGTATAATGCATAACTTTGCTATGTGTCGCTGTTGTGTATACAGTACTTGGTAACGAGTGTTTGAATTTGTTTTCGTTTCAGTGGAAAGTAGGTCAAAACAGTCTGGAAATTGATGGCAATCAATCCGCCATTAAATTGTAATTGAATGTTGCTTGTTCTCATAGATCACAGGAGTTGTAAAAATTAATTTTATTTAAATTCGTTCCATTGTTCCCGTGCAATTAGAAGCGTTTTCATGAAAAATAAGGGGATTAATCCTTGCAAACAACATTTATTTTCAGCACAGGGTTTGAAATGAACTCCCCAACGATGCATATTATATTTATCATTAACAAGCAAAATTTTTACCGCTGTAAGCTGTACCTAATCCCTTAAGAACATTTGAAAATTTTTTCATTATGAGAGTATTTTGAATTGTTTAATAAGCTGTCAGTTTTTTTTTACTAGACTAAATCATTGACCTTAAACTACTTTATTAAAAATGTATAATTTCTTATTTGAAGTCTTGTAATACAAAATTTAATTTATGCTCGACCATGCCGAAATGTAGTAATTATACACCTGGTAGCAGTCCTTTAATGCATGTCATTAAAGTACACCTACACATTAAAGTACAGGTGTTCAGCCAATGACAACTCAGCTTACAGGTGTTCAGCCAATGACAAGTCAGCTTTGTACCGTTATAAAACCGCAATCGAAAGAGAATTAGCGAAAAGTTACGGAGGCTGGAAATCCAATACTGTCGCAGAAGGTTATGTTCTGTTACTATAATAATTAGCGTTAATTGCAAATAATATTCAAATAAATTCAATTTGTCATCTCGTTTTTCAGTATCGAATTCAATAATCAAGGTTATATCAAGTTTAACGGGATTACATCAAGGTCAATGACATTATTGTTCCTCGGAAAAAAATCAATACTTTCGCGTCTGCGCACATCTCACAATTCACGACCTAGAACAAGGTCACTTCCGATCTTGTCAGATACAAATAAAATGTATACATCTGAATAATTTCAAGTTAGAAATATGGACGAGCATAAAAAGTCGTATGAAACTCGCCTATAATGGTAATTAAGAAGCTCGTATGAAAATTATGAAACTCGCTTGCGCTCGTTTCATTAACATCCATACTCGCTTCTTAATTACTATCATTATAGGCTCGTTGCATGTGTTTTTACAAATTGTGCCTTATCCAACTACATTGTTTCCAAAACTTGCCTTCTCCTAGGTATAGTTCCAAAAGTTGTCCTCTCCAATTTTAACATTTAAATAAAAACCTTACCGAGTTTCTATTCCTGACCTATATACTATAAAATATTTATTTTAAAGGATGAAAAATTCTTATTTTAACATAAAAAGTAAAATAATTCCTTTCAGTGCTACTGTAAAAAACCTCGGCATCTATTTCGACTCCAATATGAACTGGAATGCGCAAATCAGATATCTCTGTAGAAAAGTTTTCTCTATCATGCATTCTTTGAAACGCCTGAAAAATTTCCTTCCTACTAAACTCAAACAAATTCTAGTACAGACTCTTGTAATGCCTCACTTTGACTATTGTGATGTTTTATATAGCGATCTAAGTGCTGAACTTTCTCAAAAACTTCAACGTGTACATAATGTCTGTGTCCGATTTATTTTCAATATCCGCCGACATGATCATATATCGGAATATTTTCTACGACTCTCCTGGCTCCGCTTGCAAGATCGACGTTTAGTACATTCTCTTTGCCTGCTATATCGAATTATACATGATTCCACACCCAACTACCTTGCCTCTCGGTTTACTCTCCTAGCTTCACATCATAATCGTAATACACGTTCACAGCACAATCTGTTGCTATCAATACCACGTCATCAGACATCTCTGTACTCAAGTTCTTTCTCAATAGCCATGGCCCGCTCATGGAATTCGCTGCCGCTGGAAATCAGGGGTAGTCTTAGTCCCCAGTTGTTGAAAATTAGGTTGTTTGGAAATATTTTAAATGCAAAGAATTAGTTTTTTAGGTATAATTGTTATTTATTATTATTATTATTATTATTATTATTATTATTATTATTATTATTATTATTATTTTACACAGTCATTACTTTATTTTTCCATTAACACTTATATCCAGGTAATTGTCATTGTCTCAATGTAACACGTGCTGTGCTGATCATACTAATTGTACTATTCCTTTAGTTGTGAGATTATATTCATATGTATTAATTCTTTTTTTTTAGTTAATTCTGTATACTAGATGTATTTTCCTGTTTGTGATTATGTATTTAGTCTCTTTTTTTATTATATGTATTTTTTATTATTGTTATTTTAAAGTTAATACTGATTGTGTATATGTATTCAATCTCTCTTTTTTACTTAATTATGTTTATTATTATTTTTAAGTTAACATTTATATACCGGTATGTATTTTTTTGTATGTGATTTGATCCTGGTTGAGTGGAAGAGAAGGCCTAATGGCCTTAACTCTGCCAGGGAAAATAAAACTATTATTATTATTATTATTATTATTATTATTATTATTAAAAAGTGGGAAAAATATTTTATGCTCGACCATGCCGAAATGTAGTAATTATACACCTGGTAGTAGCCCTTTAATGCACCTCATTAAAGTACACCTATTCATTATAATTCAGTTGTTCAGCCAATGAGAAATCACCATTGTACCATTATAAAACCGCAAGTATCGATTATTCTCGGATATGCAATCGAAAGACAATTAGCGAAAAGTCACGGAGGCTGGAAATCCAATACTGTCGCAGAAGGTTATGTTCTGTTACTATAATAATTAGCGTTAATTGTAAATAATATTCAAATAAATTCAATTTGTAATCTCGTTTTTAAATTCTAAATCAATTTCCAGGTTATATCAATATTAATGTTCATGTTATTCTCTAGATTATGTCAAGGTCAATGACATTCGTGCCTCGGAAAATCAATACTTTCGCGTCTGCGCACATATCACAATTCAGGTCAGTTCCGCTCCTCACTTACATAACCATAACATGAATACTTATGAATAAGCTCATATATCCCGTGCAAATGGCTCCTTAACATAAATTATCTCGAAGTTTTTTGGAAGACGTTGATAAGATCCTTCGAAGCCCTGTTAAAGACATGCTTTTCCTCCCGGCTAATATTCCAAATAGCATGCTGTACGCTAGTAAAAAGTTAAAAGGACTTCAGTTAATACGCGCTTCGTGGGAAGCTTTTCTTCAACATTGTAACATCTGTCTATCATTAATCAGAGCAGATAATCCGCATGTTACCATGGTGAGAGAGATGTCGAACTCAATTCGTCGTGTGATTCCCTCTGTCTTTCTTTTCCCGAAGACTTTACTAAACCTACAATTCGAAATTTTCGAGAAGAATTGTGAGGTCGTGAATATGAATCATGGAAGACCCTTTCAGGACGGGGAAAAGGTGTTGAGATGTATAGCGAAGTAACAGCCGCCAACAGTTGGATTGCAAACAAGAAAAGACTTTTGACTAGTGAATGGATATCCAGCCTGAAAATGACAGCAAATTTAGCAGCTGTTCGTTCCGTTCCCGGCAGATCTCTCGACGGTACCCGGTGCAGACATGGCTGCCCGGAGACTGAAACTTCAGCACACGTCTTGGGATTCTGTGAACAGGGATTGCTCTTGAGGAACTCTAGACATCAACTTGTAAGATCCAAAATTGCTGCCGCATTAAGAACTAAGGGCTGGATAGTAGAAGAAGAAATCTCCTGCCTAGCTGAAAATGGGTCAACGAGACGAGTAGATATTTTAGCGTACAATGCTGACACTAAACAGATCATCATTGTGGACCCCAAGATACGTTCTGAAGTAGGATGTCATCAGTCAGCTGAGGTCCACCTTGAGAAGAAGTCGATCTGTGAGCCTACAGTCAACTATTTCAAGCTGAAATATGCCTTAATTCACGTTGAGGTATTCGGCTTGCTCATAGGTGCTCGAGGGACTATACCAGCTTTTTTCGAAGAATTTCGACGGAAATTTGTTCTGCCAACATCTTTGAGGGATGACATTGTGATAATTGTGTTAAAAAAATCCTGCAAAATCCTAATTAATCACATGGTGCCACATTAATAACAATTGTAATGTTTCACGCCCTTTTCTTTGTTTCCCTTTTTTTTTAATTTAATACCTATGTTTACATATGTCTAATATTTTTTTTTTTGAGGATATACTGAGTCCGTAAGGACTACCCTCAATGGGGGGCAGTTTAGTATTATTTATTATTCAAGTTATAAATATGGTCGAGCATAAAAAGTCGTATGAAAAACTTGCATATTATGGTAATTAAGACGCTCATATGAAAATTATGAAACTCGCTTGCGCTCGTTTCATAAACAAACATACTCGCGTCTTAATTACTACCATTATAGGCTCGTTGCATAATGTACTATTTCTTGATTTGTGAAAAAACATCAGATGTGGATAGACTCGTTTCGGAACTGTAGGACTCAATTGTGAACTCTGACTTGGTAAGGGCTGTATAAGTATTTGCTGTTGCAAAGCGACGTAATTATACCTCGTGCGGCTGGACGGCATCACGCGATAGCGGGACCGCTCTTGCGTGGTTTACAGAGCCTTTAAATACTGCACGCAAATACCACACTGTGCACAAAGAAAGGTATCTTTAAACACAAACATTACTAGCTGCTAGGATAACATTGCTGAGAAATAATGATTTAAGATTCATTGCACTCACAATCAGGCAGGCGAAGCCGTAACAGTCAGCCAATGGCTTCTCGCCGTAGTGTACCGCGGTTCGATCCCAGACCGATCCTGCGATATTTGTGCTGAACTGAGCGGCTTTGTGGCAGGTGTTCTCCGAGTACTTCGGAACGATTTAATCACATACGGAATATAAAAATATATACCGATTTTAAAGGTATTTAATGATAATTTAAGCCAGTCATGTCAATTGATGCCCATAGGAGCAAGCGCGCGCTTTAGAGCCCAGGAGAGCTTAAGCGCTTGACAGCGGAAAGGAAAGAGACAGACGAAAGTGGTAGTATATGCCGCTTGCTCGAGTTAAATTCAGGGATGGCCAGCACTGATTCAATAGATAAAGGGAAGAGAACTTATTAAAACTGTATCCATGTCAATTTTTAGATTTGTCTGAGAAGTATAAGTGCATTATAAGAATGTAAGTTTTAATTTTAATGCTTATTTTTCACAAGTTTGATTTTTTTATTCAAAAGAAATATTTTCTCAACTTTTTATAGTAGTAGTAATAATAATAATAATAATAATAATAATAATAATAATAATAATAATCCGTGGCGCTACAGCCCGTGAAGGGCCTAGACCGACCAGCCGGCTGCTAGCCTCACGCCCACATGCCGAAGCAGAGGTGGACGATCATCCAACCAGAATGGAGGTATCGTGTGGTTAGCACGATGATCCCCCCAGCCGTTCAACTTTTTTTAATAGAAAAGTGAAATTTTCAGATATAGGCCTATTTATCTAGTAGCCTTACAGAATGTTTTCGTAAATCTAATATACAGTATATACGTATTAATGAAGATAGTGTATTGAAAATTTTGAAAATATTCGCATGAAAATTGTTTGTTAAGGAAATGAATTAACAAAGCAACTACTGTTACATCATAAGCAAAAAATACTTGCCCATGTGTTGTAAAAATGTCAGCTCTATAGCTTTAGCACATTTCGAGAAAATAATTTAATATTCTGATGATAGGAAGTTGCTCACCAATATCACCTTAAAAGCATAAAGCGATAAGAGTTTTGTTATGGAATATTACTTACACTTAAAACATATAGAGCACCTAGGTAACTATAATATTGTTTTGATTGGTTTATTGATTACTTTTATAAGGCTAAATGCACCATCAATATCAATTCCAATTTATCATGTCATACTCAATACCTTTTTGGGGGGGGGGATATCACTTTCTTTATGAATGATGTGTGTCATTCATTAAGTACAGTATAGTTGTACTATTATGGAACTTATGTGAATATTCCTTCTTAACTCTTTATTATGTTATTAGCATTTAAAACACAACTGCAATATTAAGAAATTGGTGTTAGTACTTTTGTTTTAAAGACAATATAGATAATATGAAACAGAAAGAAGCCATATAAAAATAACGACATAAAATTTCACGTTCCGTCTGAAGTTTGTGTACCACTGTTTTCTTAAACCAACAGGCTGCTTATTCATATACACAACCCTTCCTCTTTCCATACTTAGCGCTTGATGCCCGCGCACGACGTCAAGGTCAGAAAAATGCGCTTGCTTTGACATCACTGCTTTAAGTAATTATGACAATAACAAAACTCATGTTAAATAAAAGAGTAACGTCTCCAGTTTACATTATAAGTTCATAAGCGTTCATTGTGAGTCCCGTTTGTTACATGACACACATCTAACCTGTAGGCTATTTTTATTTTCATTTTATTGGGTTATTTTACGACACTGTATCAATATCTAGGTTATTTAGCGTCGGAATTAAAATGAAGTTGATAATGTCGGTGAAATGAGTCCGTGGTCCAGCACCGAAAGTTACCCAACATTTGCTCGTATTGGGTTAAGGGAAAACCCCGGAGAAAACCTCAACCAGGTAACTTGCCCCGACCGGGATTCGAACCCGGGCCACCTGGTTTCGCGGCCAGACGCGCTGACTGTAGGCTATTCCTCCCGTACTTTAAGGGGAGAGGATGGTATTTTTTAAAACTTTTTTCTATTTGGTGGCAACTCAACCAAATAAAAATATTTTGAAAAAAAAAAATTATTTGGAGGCCCAAATTTGAAAAAAAAAAAAATAATACCCAATGCAGGGTTGCACTAAAACCGATATATCTAAACAGTTTTTAAAGATAGATTCAACTAGTTTTTTGCAATATATTTTCAAAAGAATGTTCTACAAACTGTCTGAAACAGAATTTTGATATTAGTCCCTACGTTTGTACGTTTCAACGCGAAAACGCAAGTATTATAACAATGTCAGGGCGATCAGTGGGTTTTTCACGTGGGAGTAAAGCAATAGCTATTTCAGGTCATAGTGGATTGTAAAAGCCAGGTTTGCTATGCTTTGGAACAATAGACATAGCATTTTGTTATAGCTGCTGCATGTAGAGATTAAAATGTAGAGGGTAAAATCATTTTATCCTGCTAAGAGATCTTGCTGAAATGATCGAGAGACTACAAAATTTTGTAGGTCTCTTATATTTTTATCAGTAAGTAATACCGTCTTTCCTTAGGAACTGTAATTTTTTCGCTTTCTCGAGCCAATACTGAAGAGAATGACGCATATAAATGTCTACACCACACCGCCATCAAATATATGAAAAAGACTCAACCCCACTTAATTAATAACTATAAAAATATTTGATTTTAATAACAATATTATTAACTTATTAAGTTTTATATATATATATATATATATATATATATATATAATAGCCGCCACTCAGCAAATTATAATTATAAATGAAGACCTAATTTAACACATTCTCTGTATCTACTTATGTAATCCCAAAACGTTTCACTTTCATATCATCAATATAGCATTAATATGTATAATTAATGAAAAATAATTACATCAAGGCATTAACTATAATGAAATTTCATTTCTAATGGTAATAATGTAATCAAACCACTTCAAGTTTTGTAGATTTCAATATCCAATACACAGCTGTATTCAGAAAATTACACACCGCAGAATCAGACCTGTAAATTAGAGAGTCTTCAAGTTTTTAATAACCAATTGAATTTGAACTCTAAATATGTCAGCAATCCTCCAGGTCATGGCCTTCGTGTAATAGCTATTGTTTATTGTAGTCCGTGTTTTGTTTTATTCTGAAATCGCGGCCTTGCTGAAATGCAATTAGTTATCAAAACTGAAGAAAGATGGATTTTGGAAAATAGAAAATACTGTAGGAAAATTGATATTCCACTGAAAACTATTATTTTTCTGAAATAATTTTTGAGTTCCAAGCTTCAAAATGAGGGGCCATTTATTAAAATCCGTTCAGTCGTTTTCGGGAATTTCCATTACCAGTTCAAATTAAATAATATACTAGTGGCTTGTGCAGCAAATGCTGCAAACTAAGTTCATTAGACGTTCAAATAAACATTTTTCAGATTTATTTTCAATTAAGAATACCAGACATTCTGAAAGTTATTTGCTTCCATAATAATGAAACATACTCTCTCTCGAGCCAATACTCAAGAGAACCACGCATATAAATATCTACACCACACCGCCATTAAATATATGAAAAATACCCAACCTCACTTGATTAATAACTATAAAAATATTTGATTTTTAATAATATCATTATCTTACGTAAGTTTTATAGCTTTCAGTAACATATACTATATAGCCGCCACTCAGTAAAATATAGAAATCAAGGTCTAATTTAAGTTATTCTCTACACCTACTTATGCAACCCCAAATCATCAATATAGCATTAATATGTATAATTAATGAAAAATAGTCACATCACGGCATTAAGTACAATAATATTTCATTTCTAAGAGTAATAATGCCATCAAACCACCTCAAGTGTTGTAGTTTTTAATATCCAACACATAGCTGTACCCAGAAAATTACGCACCACAGAATCGAACCTGTAAATTATTTATAGTAAGTTAAGTTTTTAATAACCAATTTGATTTGAGCTCTAAATATGTCACCATTCTTGCAGATCATGGCCTTCGTGTAATATTGTTTACTGTATTGTGTGTTTTGTTCTATTCTGCCGACTTGATGCCCGCTTCGCTTCTCCTGAATGCAATTAGTTAGTTCTCAAAACTGACGACAGATGGATTTTGGAAAATAGGAAAATTATGTAGGAAAATTGACATTTCACTGAAAATTACTATTTTTCTGAAAAACTTTGGGTTCCAAGCTTCAAAATGAGGGGCCATTTATTGAAATCCGTTCAGCCGTTTTGCCGTAATTTCCACTACCAGTTCAAATTATATATATAGAAAGATAGATTACCGATCAGTCTACTGAACGAAACAGTTTAATAACAGTTGTCTTCCATCTCGAATATCCACGTTAAATTTCCCGCGCCCCCTAAGTGTCAGAGGAGCAACGACCGGAGAGTTTGAGTCAACCTACTGGCATGCCCTCATGAAAGTTTCACACAGGCGCCTGTATAACGCAAGCTATGCATAAACCGAGTTCTTAAAGTTGCTACATACGTGAAATTTCAAAGGGTTACGGTCAACAGATCTCGTAGTCTTTGACACAAAGTACGATATTCAGAAAAATCTCACCACAGCCCACTTCTAAGCATGAGGAACCCACATGAAGTTTCCCGCATTATCACACAAGCATAACGCAGGCACGTGACCACAATAAAATCAGTTGGCAAGTATCAACAATGTTTTGAAATAGTTTCTGAAGGTACCACAGTCTACTATATACAGTCGCGAAGCTCAATATGTAGTAAAAATGCAAACATAGGTAGTTGGCCACCACTAGGATCGCTACTATCGCCTCATCATCGCAGATCTCTCTCTTAGCAGACGAGAAAATATGTTACACTTTCGTTGTGTTCTTTTGGAAAAATTAACACCTTCCTTCCATTATTGAAATATTAAATGCATGAAGTTAATTTATTATTTTAATGAAGTAGGCCTATATTAAATTCCACCATAAACTCGAAGATACCTGCAAGAAATAGGTTAATATTATTTTTGTTCGTGCAAAACGAACTGAAATTTACTATAATCGCTTCACTCATTCAAGATTATAGCGATAATTAATTATGAAACCAATAAATATTAATTTGCATTTCCCTTTACAACAATAATAATGGAAATATGAATTAATGGAGTAACTTACGTGTACCGGTACTTGTAGTGTAGGCTTACGTAGTTAACAAAGTGGGATGAGGTTAAGCAATAATAATCACACCAGATTTGGAAATAAAACGTGATTAATAAATTGTATTGTAACAGGCTTTTTCTACGTCTCTAGTAAAGTAACAAATTAAAAAATAACAACAAAATTAACAGCCATAATTAAAAACATATCCTTTGAAAAAAAAGTAGGCCTAAGCAATAATAATCCCACCACAATTGAAAATAAAACGTGATCAATAAATTTCATTAAAACAAACTTAATTTTTCTACGTCTCTAGTAAAATATTATTATTCCAATTATTGTATTTTAGCCATTAACATTTTCATTACAACCAATAACGAACATTTCACAAGCATCAATGTGAAATATGCAACGAGCTAGCACTCGATGGAAATACGACACAGTCCAAAGTCGACCGTGGACAGTCTATTGTTTCTAGTTGCTAACCGCTTGGAGCGCTTTATCACGAGATTTGCAAAAAATCACCTCAAGCTTCGCGAGTGTTTATAGTAGACTGTGAGGGTACTAAGAAAAGGTTCTGATAAATCTAAAGAGATTGCATATAAATCACTAGTTGGGATCCTTACGGAGTAGAGCATATTAAGACACTGGAAATGATTAAAAAAACGGGCTCTCAAACGTTGTCGTAATAATTCACCATTAAAATGGGACACACTCACGGACAGGAGAACGCGAATTCGATTATGCGCACTGTTCAAAACATACAGAGGTGAGCCTGCCTGGAGAGAAATAAAAACTAGGTTGCAGCCGCCAAATTACTCTTCAAGGAACGACCACTCATATAAATTGAGGGAAAGAAGACAGAGGACGGACACTGGAAAGTTTTGCAAATCAAGATTTCAGGTATAACTCCCTGTAAAGTTGATTTGAATAATTTCGAGGGAAAAATTGTTCCGGAGCCGGGTATCGAACCCGGGACCTTTGGTTTGGCGTACCAACGCTCTACCACTGAGCTACTCGGGAACTCTAACCGACACCGACACAAACTTTCCGTTTTGAGGTATCTCTAGTCGTTTTCAAGTTATTTAAAGGTAACTGTCATAATGACAGAAACATTAGTTACTGCATCTACAGATATTTTGTAAAATGGTACAGTAAGGAGGCTTTGGAAAAGGTATTTTTATGCCATTCTGGTAATTAACTTTTCCTGCTTTACTGTTTTACTGTTTGTAACCTGAAAACACGTTTCAGCGTCACATTGTTGACAAGCAACTCCATCTGTTAGCACAACCATAAAGCATCTAATAGATGCTATAGAGTTATCAACAACGAAAAAAATAAATAAATGCTTACGTGATTTGCAAACAGAACACAATCGTGGAGCGCTGAAGTATACGACAGAATATGAGGAAATGGCGTCGTTGTTATGTTTCCATGGTTACCAAGTATGTTTGCTGTTATGTTTATGTTCCCATCGTGAGTGATGGTATGACTTCTTGATTTTACTGTAACGTTAAGTTAACGCTTACGTTATGTTTAATTCTCATTGTGAATGAGCCTTAACGTTAAGTTAACGCTTACGATATGTTTAATTTTCATTGTGAATGAGCCTTAACGTTAAGTTAACGCTTACGTTATGTTTAATTTTCATCGTGAATGAGACTTAACGTTAAGTTAACGCTTACGTTATGTTTAATTCTCATTGTGGATGAGCCTTAACGTTAAGTTAACGCTTACGTTATGTTTAATTCTCATTGTGAATGAGCCTTAACGTTAAGTTAACGCTTACGTTATGTTTAATTCTCATTGTGGATGAGCCTTAACGTTAAGTTAACGCTTACGTTATGTTTAATTCTCATTGTGGATGAGCCTTAACGCTAAGTTAACGCTTAGGTTATGTTTAATTCTCATTGTGGATGAGCCTTAACGTTAAGTTAACGCTTACGTTATGTTTAATTCTCATTGAGAATGAGCCTTAACTTTAAGTTAACGCTTACGTTATGATTAATTCTCATTGTGAATGAGCCTTAACGTTAAGTCAACGCTTACGTTATGTTTAATTCTCATTGTGAATGAGACTTAACGTTAAGTTAACGCTTACGTTATGTTTAATTTCATTGTGGATGAGCCTTAACGTTAAGTTAACGCTGACGTTATGTTTAATTCTCATTGTGGATGAGCCTTAACGTTAAGTTAACGCTTACGTTATGTTTAATTCTCATTGTGAATGAGCCTTAACTTTAAGTTAACGCTTGCGTTATGTTTAATTCTCATTGTGAATGAGCCTTAATTTTAAGTTAACGCTTGAGTTATGTTTAATTCTCATTGTGGATGAGCCTGAACTTTAAGTTAACGCTTGCGTTATGTATAATTCTCATTGTGAATGAGCCTTAACGTTAAGTCAACGCTTACGTTATGTATTAATTCTCATTGTGAATGAGCCTTAACGTTAAGTTAACGCTTACGTTATGTTTAATTTTCATTGTGAATGAGCCTTTACTGTAACGTTAAGTTAACGCTTACGTTATGCTTAATTCTCATTGTGGATGATGACGTTGCAGATGGTGGGCGGGCCCGCGCGGCACCATGCGGCCGGTTGACGCTGACGCGGCAGCGGACTGCGTGCTGGTGGTGGGGCTCACCCGGCCCAAGATGGCGGCGGCGCTGCTGTCCGTCATGATGCTGTCTCTGTTCCTAACGTTCCACGTGCTGTACGACAGCGCCGTGTACAGCCTGGAGGCCGCGGCGGCCGGCAACGCCAACATGGCTCTGCTCACCAACAGGGTGGACGGCGCCGTCTTCTCCAACCGGGTGCACTTCCCGCGCACCAGCCGGCGGCTGCCGCAGGCCATCATCGTCGGCGTGCGCAAGTGCGGCACCCGGGCGCTGCTGGAGATGCTGGCGCTGCACCCGCGCGTGCAGAAGGCGGCGGGCGAGGTGCACTTCTTCGACAGGGACGACAACTACCGGCGCGGCCTGGAGTGGTACCGCCGCAAGATGCCGCACTCCTTCAGGGGCCAGATCACCATAGAGAAGAGTCCCAGCTACTTCGTCACTCCAGAAGTAAGTTACACTGGGTGTTCATTTCAAAGTGTGTCATGACGTCACTGTTGTTGAGTCACCGATTTGAAGCGAGTTTCACCTTATATGTCAGAGAAGTTGCCTATTATTCAAGGCGTTCTTCAATCTGAACTTGAGAACGTGTACGGTATAACTTGAACGTCGCAGCAACAGATGGCGGTCTGTACGGTCTGTGTGCTACCATAACCTCTTTCGAACTGTGTTTTGCGCGGGCAAGTCGTACGGAGGGTATTTTTTATCATCTGTTGCGTACGGCAACATTCCACAACACAAATCAAATGCTCCGTGTCCATGTTGACCGTCGAAATTAATGTCAACAAATACGTAAGTAGTCGTCTTAACCCTCTCCCCATATCCCGATAGTACGTGTTTCCAAACAGTTCACATTCCTGCCACTACTGGCGTTACCATACGTATCGGTACGTACTCTTCAGAAAGAACGCCGTACTTGCTAGGCAACTTCTCTGGCACATAGGTAATACACCTCTGCGGAAATGTAGGAAGATTGGATTCTCTAGGCTCATCGGCTAGCCACATGACGGCATACAGCGAGCCATGACACACTTTGAACTGAACACCCAGTAGTTAGACTTCGTTGAATTGCCACACGCAGCATGCAATCAGGTTGCCGATGTACGGTAGTATAGAGGAGGTGAACGACCGCCCGGTCTCGTAGTATAAGCAGTTCATGTTAAGAGTTGCGACCGGTCCAAATAGATAGAGCAGCTACAGCTAATGTATAACTATGTAAGCACTTGTTTTTGCATTACTGTGGTTGGAATAGTCAAAGCTTAACATTTGTTCAGTGCAGACAAGAATTCAATCAAACATACTACAATGAGAGTGTTGCTGTTCCAAATAATTGCCCCTGGAATACCCTTACCCCCGCAGCCAGTCTTGACCCGTTGGGGAACGTAGTTGGAAGCTGTTAATTATTATGCAGAATATTACGGCAAAATAATGGAGGTAATTGATGCATTGGATGGCACAGACAGTTCCGCTGTTGCAGCTGTAAAATCATTACCTTCTGAACAGCTATTGGAAAATATTCTGTTCATTGATTCTAATTTTAAAATCGTGTCGAAAAGCATCATCCTGTTAGAATCGTCTAAACTACAACTCTCAGAAGCCCTTAATATAGTGGATTAAGTATCACAAACCGTTATCCAAAATAACAATTCACTAATTTCAGAATAAATGAAATGTAAGTTAAGAAACATTACTGCTAAAAATTCTGTCTAATCACAACTTCATACTGTAAATGATGTACCATCAGGTCACGACAAGACGTCTGAAGTTGGTGTACTAAAAAGTAGTGACTTTCCGTTCTTCAAATATGCACCTACTACATCGTGTGTTGTTGAACGTACATTTTTCCAATATAAAAACTGTTTAAGTGACCATCGGAGGAGGTTACTTTGCAGTCGCTCAAAATGTACGTAACTCTTCACTGCAATGCACATATTCAAGGATGATGTGAGTATCTTACATTAAATTTTAAGAGTTAATATATCTCACTACAAAATAATTGTGTATTTACATGTTTAGACATTTCCTACTTCAATGATCATTCATTATATTTCTTGAATGCAGGATACAGGTTTTATTGTAACCGCAGTATACTGCTCAGTGTTTACATTAGAGGCATACTCCATCCGTTGCACGCCCCCTTCTCATACAGTCTATACCGCTTGCGCAGTAAACCTTCCGATTCTCGTGGCAATTCCACGAAGTCTAGTTATAGTCATTGCTAGGCCGCGGAACTTCATGCAATTGCATTGAAAAATTAGAAGTGGATTTTTGCCGATCGTGCTCTTTACGTTCGTATGAAGGCAACTTTATTTTGTATAAATGTATTTATTTTTATTTTATTTCATTGGGTTATTTTACGACGCTGTATCAACATCTCAGGTTATTTAGCGTCTGAACGAAATGGTGATAATGCCGGTGAAATGAATCCGGGGTCCAGCACCGAAAGTTACCCAGCATTTGCTCATATTGGGTTGAGGGAAAACCCCGGAAAAAACCTCAAACAGGTAACTTGCCCCGACCGGGATTCGAACCCGGGCCATCTGGTTTCGCGGTCAGACGCGCTGACCGTTAATCCACAGACGTGGACGTATAAATGTATATTTCGAGGCTTTTCTCTTTTAAATGCATATAGGCTATTATATATTTTTATTTTGCATATTTAAATGCATAAATATTAACATCTTCCCTTGCTTTGCCCGATATATTATCTAATTTCAAAATTTATCTGTGACTATTACACTTTTACTACGTCATACTACTTTTAACCAATAAAACGGTACGAAAGGACGTGTTTCAATCAATAATGACTGTTTATCGCTATAATTTTATCACTTCCCTAGCATTTGTTTGTTTTTATCATTTCCTAGTATTTGTTTTTACCACTTCTCTAGCATTTTTTTCATCACTTCCTTACCATTTGTTTCTTTGTTTGCCAACATTTAAAAATACAAATTCTTTACGATACTATAAAATACTGCTTTGCGATCGTCATTTGTTTCCCACATAGTCAACTGAAAATGGGGCTTCGTTCAAACGTTTTGGTGAAGCTAATATTAGTGAAATAGAATTTTAGTGACTGAATTAATATCCATTTTATTGTATTAGAGTTTTTACTTCTTCTAATCTATATATATATATATATATATATATATATATATATATATATATATAATTTGAACTGGTAATGGAAATTACGGGAAAACGGCTGAACGGATTTTAATAATTGGCCCCTCATTTTGAAGCTTGGAACCTAAAGTTTTTCGGAAAAGTAGTAGTTATCAGTGAAATGTCAATTTTCCTACATAATTTTCCTATTTTCCAAAATCCATATGTTTTCAGTTTTGAGAACTAATTTTATCGAATCACGGCCGACTTGATTGAATTTCAGAACAAAACACACACTACAATAAACAATAGGCTATTACACGAAGGCCATGACCTGCAGGATTGCCGACATATTTAGAGCTCAATTCAATTTGTTATTAAAAAGTGATTCTGCAGTGTATAATAATTTTCTGAGTACAGCTGTGTATTGGATATTCCAATCTACGAAAGTTGAGGTGGTTTGATGACATAATTATCATCATTAGAAATTAAATATTATTATAGTTAATATCATGATGCATCTATTTTTCATTAATTGTACATAATATTGATGCTATATTGATGACATGGAAGTGAAACGTTTTGAGGTTATGTAAGTAAATGTAGAGAATATCTTAATTTAGATCTTCATTTCTATAATATACTGACTGGCTGCTAGATATAACTACAAAACTTAAGTAAGATAATAATATTGTTATTAAAAATCAAATATTTTTATACTTATTAGCCCAGTGGGGTTGGGTCTTTTTCATATACTTAATGACGGTGTAGTATAGATATTGATATGTGTCATTGTCTTCAGTATTGGTTCGAGAGAGCGCAAAAATTACAGTTCCTAAGGAAAGATCAAAAGGTATTACTTACTGATAAAATAAGAGGCCTAGAAAATTTTGTAGTCTCGAGATCATTTCAGCAAGATCTCTTAGTAGGATAAAATGATTTTACGCTCTACATTTCAAGTTCTACATGCAGCAGCTATATGAAAATGCTATTGTTCGAAAGCTTAGCAAACCTGACATTTTTTTTTAACTTTTGCCTACAATCCACAATGACCTGAAATAGCTACTGCTATCGTCCTGACATTGATACTTGCGTTTTCGCGTTGAAACTCAAAAACTGAAGTTGGATAGTTCAAGAGAAAGTATTTGGCCTAAAAAATCCATTCAGAGGGAGTATGTTTCATTATTATGGAAGCAAATAACTATCAAAAAGACAAGTATTCTTCATTGAAAATAAATCTGAAAAATTTTTATTTGAACGTCTAACGAGCTAAGTTTGCAGCAGCATTTGCTGCGCAAGCCACTAGTCTTTATATACTTCCTTCTCTTTTTATCATCTCCCTACCATTTGTTTCTTTCTTTGCCAACATTTAAAACTGCAAATTCTTTACGCTACCATAAAACATGTTTTGCGGTCGTCATTTGTTTACCGCATAGATATTCAACTGAAAATGACGGCTCCATTCAAACGATTTGGTGAAGCTAATATTAGTTAAATACAATTTCAGTAAGTCAATTAATATTTCATTGCATTAGAGTACTTCATTTCTTCTAATCTTTATATACTTTCTTCTAATTTGTAATAATCAATTCAATCTCACTCGAGTTTTGATTTTCTCTAGATTATTACACTTTTACTACGTCATACTACTTTTGACGAATAAAACGGTACAAAAGGACATGTTTCAACCAATCACGGCTGTTTATCCTACAATTTTATCACTTCCCTAGCTTTTGTTTATGTTTTATCACTTCCCTAGAATTTGTTTCTTTGTTTCCCAACATTTCAACATGCATATTCTTTACGGTACTATAAAACATGCTTTGCGATCGTCGTATGTTTTCCCCATAGATAGTCGACTGAAAATGGCGGCTCCGTTCAAACGTTTTCATGAAGATAATATTAGTGAAATAGTATTTTAGTAAGTAAATTAATATTTTATTGTATTACAGTACTTTATTTCTTATAATCCTTACATACTTTCTTCTAATCGTGTAATAGCCAATTAAATCCCAATCGAGTTTTCATTTTCTCTAGATAAATCAAAACCTCTAGTGAGATTGTTTAGTAGGTTATTTTACGACGCTTTGTCAACATCTCAGGTTATTTAGCGTCTGAATGAGATGAAGATGATAATGCCGGTGAAATGAGTCCGGGGTCCAACACCGAAAGTTACCCAGCATTTGCTCATATTGGGTTGAGGAAAAAACCTCAACCAGGTAACTTGTCCCGACCGGGAATCGAACCCGGGCCACCTAGTTTCGCAGCCAGACGCGCTAGCCGTTATCTAGTGAGATTACTGTTGATAAAATAAGAATAATTTTCAAGAAATTTAATAATTATGTCAGTAATAAAACGAATAATTAGTTAATTACTGTTGAGGACATGAAATTGCTGCGGTTACAATGTAATAAGTAAATACAGAAGTGACATACCCAACATGTACGGAAAAAGGGATAGAATTCCACAATTCATTCACAAATACAGGCCACAGAGTGGAAAATTCAAGGACTTTGTTTCGAGAGACTTCTGGATACTGACAAATGAAAATGTAACAAGTCAAATGGCCCAACTCCATGATAGTTTGATGATTATTATGATGGTAACGATGATTATGACTGATTGTTAAACGCTTAAAACTCATAATAAGAAAGAATGCGTCATCTTTGTGACAATGCTTATTTTAATACAAGTAAATGATTAACTAGCGGACTTACTCGTGTTAATTATGTAAGTCTGTACGGCTTACAGCTGTTTCGGTGCTTATCACACCATTCTCAGAGCCTACTAGATCTCGGCGTCATCTCGAACTTCTCTGCCTGTTATGTGGGTGTGTTTGATTGTTGAAAGGGTTGAAAAGTGGAGTCAAATAGTGTGTGTGTACTGAAATTGATCTGTGTGTTGAGAATTTAATCGGGGTGTGTTTTAGTGTGTTTGTATATTTCGTATTGTTCTAGTGTGTTGAGTTTTTGGTTCTTGGGTTGTATGTGTAGGATTTCCAAGTCCGCATTTATGTTATTGTATGTATGGTTAGCATTGATTATGTGATCGGCGTATGTAGATGTATTGTGTCCTCTGGTTATTGCTTTAATGTGTTCTTTGTAGCATGTTTGGAATGATCTGCCTGTCTGTCCTATGTAGAACTTATCACAACTATTACATGTGAGTTTGTATACACCTGTGTGGTCGTATTTATTTGTTTGTGTTTTTTGTGTGTTGAGATGTCTTTGTAGTGTGTTTTCTGTTCTGTATGCTATGTTGTATTTCTGCTTTCTGAATGAAGATGCGATCTTATATGTGCTTTTGTTTTCATATGTTAGTGTGATGTATTTCAAATTCTCAACACACAGATCAATTTCAGTACACACACACTATTTGACTCCACTTTTCAACAATCAAACGCATCCATATAACAGGCAGAGAAGTTCGAGATGACGCCGAGATCTAGTAGGCTCTGAGGATGGTGTGATGAAGCACCGAAACAGCTGTAAGCCGCACAGACTTACATAATTAACACGAGTAAGTCCACTAGTTAATCAATTACTTATATTCAAGTGTTAAAAGTAGTGTGTGTATGTATGTATGTATGTATGTATGTATGTATGTATGTATGTATTTATTCACACTGCAATGGGTATATACCCGGTGGCAGTGGTAACTAATTACACTCAATAATGGCAATAATAAACTTATTAATTAAAAATACAATTAATAATAATACTAATAATAAATATTAACAATAATTTATAATAATAATAATAATAATAATAATAATAATAACAACAACAGGGAATATCCTAACTTAAATGAACGATCACTTAACATAACATTTGAAATAAATCTAATTTGTATCTTAACCCTAAGTTCGAACTAAAACCCACGAGTATGATACGTTCATATCTGCACAAGTACCTTTCAGCACTACACTCATTTCGCTGTCAACTCACTCACTGCACTGGAACTACGACACATTTCACTGATTCTATTCTGATTTCACTAACACTTCAAAAACATTTCACTGTTCAAATACTTTGCACTGCCACTATAAACTATAATAATTCACTGACATGAACATGTTTCACTTACACTACACACTTCACTGACACAACACACTTCACTGACACAACACACTTCACTGACACAATATAATTCTTCACTGATACAACACTTCAATAACAACATATCATTAAAACCCTTTAAATACTGTGTATAATTACCGTCTATTAGTAAAGTCCTTAAGCCTATTTTAAATACATTTTTGGTTGTTGGTAAAGCCTTTAGTAAGTCTGCAGGTAAAGCATTTCAGTCCCTGATAGTACGATTGAGAAAAGAAAACTTTCCAGTGTCCGTCCTCTGTCTTCTTTCCCTCAATTTATATGAGTGGTCGTTCCTTGAAGAGTAATTTGGCGGTTGCAACCTATTTTTTATTTCTCTCCAGGCAGGCTCACCTCTGTATGTTTTGAACATTGCGCATAATCGAATTCGCGTTCTCCTGTCCGTGAGTGTGTCCCATTTTAATGGCGAATTTTTTCCGACATCATTTGAGAGCCCATTTTAGGCAAGATTCAAAATGGATTGCTTTAATAGTTTGTTTTATATTTACTTTCTGGCTCATGTTTCGTACGTATTACTCTTAAAGATCTGACGTTGCCTCGCATCCATTGTCCGAGCAACTTGTGGCTGTATTCCACAGGTTCGACCAGCTTAGTGCCGTACGGCACGAAGGTAGACGCTGATGCAGGGCCGTGTAGATAAAACACAAGCTCGATACGGCTATCAGCCATCGCCTGCATTTACACAAAATCCAAGGTCAGTGGGTCACATTCTGCTCTCTGAAACGAACGCTTCTTTCCACTCGAAAGGGCGTAGGTTCAGATCCTATCGCGGTGTACGAGTGCAGAAAACAAAAGTTAGGAAAATACACGAAGTCAAGTCAGCGGGGAAAAAAACAGAACAAACCTCACGGGCTACCACAACGACAAGGATATAAATTTTCAGTCAACTTTGCCACATCGAAAAATTTAATTGTCAAAAGTACAACATTCCCCCATAAGGATATACATAAATATACTTGGACTTCTCCAGATGGATTGACACACAACCAAATAGATCACATCTTGATAGATAAACGGAGACATACTAGTATAGTAGATATTCGAACTTTCAGGGGTGCAGACTGTAATTCTGACCATTATTTGGTGATTGGAGAATTAAGAGAAAGATTATCAGTAGCCAAGCGAGTAGAGCAACAAGTTAATATTACTAAAATCAATATTTTGAAATTAAAGGACGAGGAAGCTAAGCAAAATTATCAGGTCGAAATTTCGAATAGGTTTGCCACTTTAGAAAGTTCCGACGAAGTTGAGAAAGAATTAGATGTTAATAGCGTGTGGGAAAATATCAGAGATAGTATCAAAATTGCAGCTGAGCAGAGCATAGGTTATTATGAAACTAAGAAAAAGAAACCGTGGTTTGATGAAGATTGTTGCATGGTAGTAGAAAGAAGGAAACAGGCAAAATTGAAATTCTTACAGGATCCAGTTGAGGAGAAGAGAGATAATTATTTCAATGAAAGACGGGAAGCAAGTCGTACACTTAGGAATAAAAAGAGAGGTTACTTGAAGGAAAAACTGAATGAGGTAGAAACAAATAGTAAGAATAAAAACATTCGAGATTTATATAAGGGTATAAAGGAATTTAAGAACGGATATCAGCCAAGGGTAAACGTGATCAAGGATGAGAATGGTGACTTGCTTGCAGACTCTCCATCAATCCTAAACAGATGGAAAAACTATTTTGCGCAACTACTAAATGTACATAGGCCAAATAGAAATGATCAGGACGAAATTGAAATACAAACTGCTGAGCCATTTATACCCGAACCCACGCTTTCAGAAGTCGAAATTGCGATAGAAAATCTGAAAAAGTACAAGTCTCCAGGTATCGATCAAATTCCAGCAGAATTAATACAAGAGGGTGGAAGTGCATTATATAGCGAAATTTATAAACTTGTACTTGCTATTTGGGAAAAGGAAATTGTACCAGAACAATGGAAGGAGTCCATAATTGTACCTATTTTTAAAAAGGGGGACAAAACCAACTGTGGTAACTTTCGAGGAATATCACTTTTGTTGACGTCGTACAAAATTTTGTCCAATATTCTTTTGAGGAGATTAACTCCGTACGTAGATGAAATTATTGGGGATCATCAGTGCGGTTTTCGGCGTAATAGATCGACTATTGATCAGATTTTTTGTATTCGGCAGATAATGGAGAAAAAATGGGAGTATAAGGGTACAGTACATCAGTTATTCATAGATTTCAAAAAGGCTTATGACTCGGTTAAGAGGGAAGTATTATATGATATTCTTGTTGAATTTGGTATTCCCAAGAAACTAGTTCGATTAATTAAAATGTGTCTCAGTGAAACATACAGCAGAGTCCGTATAGGTCAGTTTCTATCTGATGCTTTTCCAATTCACTGCGGGCTAAAGCAGGGAGATGCACTATCACCTTTACTTTTTAACTTCGCTTTAGAATATGCCATTAGGAAAGTTCAGGATAACAGGCAGGGTTTGGAATTGAACGGGCTACATCAGCTTCTTGTCTATGCAGATGACGTGAATATGTTAGGAGAAAATACACAAACGGTTAGGGAAAACACGGAAATTTTACTTGAAGCAAGTAAAGCGATCGGTTTGGAAGTAAATCCCGAAAAGACAAAGTATATGATTATGTCTCGTGACGGGAATATTGTACGAAATGGAAATATAAATATTGGAGATTTATCCTTCGAAGAGGTGGAAAAATTCAAATATCTTGGAGCAACAGTAACAAATATAAATGACACTCGGGAGGAAATTAAACGCAGAATAAATATGGGAAATGCGTGTTATTATTCGGTTGAGAAGCTCTTATCATCCAGTCTGCTGTCCAAAAATCTGAAAGTTAGAATTTATAAAACAGTTATATTACCGGTTCTTCTATATGGCTGTGAAACTTGGACTCTCACTCTGAGAGAGGAACATAGGTTAAGGGTTTTTGAGAATAAGGTGCTTAGGAAAATATTTGGGGCTAAGCGGGATGAAGTTACAGGAGAATGGAGAAAGTTACACAACACAGAACTGCACGCATTGTATTCTTCACCTGACATAATTAGGAACTTGAAATCCAGACGTTTGAGATGGGCAGGGCATGTAGCACGTATGGGCGAATCCAGAAATGCATATAGAGTGTTAGTTGGGAGACCGGAGGGAAAAAGACCTTTAGGGAGGCCGAGACGTAGATGGGAGGATAATATTAAAATGGATTTGAGGGAGGTTGGGTATGATGATAGAGACTGGCTTAATCTTGCACAGGATAGGGACCGATGGCGGGCTTATGTGAGGGCGGCAATGAACCTTCGGGTTCCTTAAAAGCCATTTGTAAGTAAGTAAGTAAGTAAGTATCAACTACGAGGTTATTTAGCGTCGATGAGATTTATTTATTTATTTACGTATTTTATTTATTTATTTTATTTATTTATTCTGGTGTAGTTAAGGTCATCAGGCCTTCTCTTCTACAACACCAGGAATACAAATACAATAATATAAATAAACAGAAAAAAATACACTATATACAAAGTAAAGCTACACAAGAAATAAAGAGAGAGAGAAAAAACACAATAAACAAAGTAAAGCCACACAAAAATATACACAGGTTGCAGTCACACAAACTTTAAATGAGTGATTAAGTATCATAATTAGTTGTATCCTAACTAATTAACTATCAACTACGAGGTTATTTAGCTTCGATGAGATTTATTTATTTATTTATTTATTTATTTATTTATTTATTTATTTATTTATTTATTCTGGTGTAGTTAAGGTCATCAGGCCTTCTCTTCTACAACACCAGGAATACAAATACAATAATATAAATAAACAGAAAAAAATACACTATATACAAAGTAAAGCTACACAAGAAATAAAGAGAGAGAGAAAAAACACAATAAACAAAGTAAAGCCACACAAAAATATACACAGGTTGCAGTCACACAAACTTTAAATGAGTGATTAAGTATCATAATTAATTGTATCCTAACTAATTAACTATCAACTATGAGGTTATTTAGCTTCGATGAGATTTATTTATTTATTTATTTATTTATTTATTTATTTATTTATTTATTTATTTATTTATTTATTCATTCATTCATTTATTTATTCTGGTGTAGTTAAGGTCATCAGGCCTTCTAACACCAGGAATACAAATACAATAATAGGAATAAACAGAGAAAAAAACACTATAAACAAAGTAAAGCTACACAAGAAATAAAGAGAGAGAGAAAAACACTATAAACAAAGTAAGCCACACAAACATATACACAGGTTGCAGTCACACAAACTTTAAACGAGTGATTAAGTACCATAATTAATTGTATCCTAACTAATTAACTAACATAAACAAGAAACTTGCAATTTTTAATCTAGATTAAAAAAGAAGAAGAAAAAAACGCAAATTAATATTTCTAGCAATACCTGAAAACATTAACTAAGACAACATTTTCCAATTTAATTTTGAATTGTGAGAAAGTCTGGCAGTCCCTGACGTCATTAGGTAACGAGTAACGAGTATAAAGACGTTCTATGATGAGGGATGGAAAGAAGTGCTTGATGTCGGTTTCGAAGAGTTGTAAGAAATTGAAAGCGCGATTACAGATAATTCGGAATAGAAGTATGCATAATTCTAAACAGAAGAGACGGTGAATGTATTGTTCTTCGTTCCTTCAGACGCACCCATGAAAGTAACTGGAGGGAAGGTGTTATATGGTCAAATTTACGAGTATTGCAGATGAATCGTATCGTATCGAGATTGGTGATAGCGAGATGGTATTTAGCGAGATGAGGCCGAGGATTCGCCATAGGTTACCTGGCATTCACCTTACGGTTGGGAAAAACCTCGGGAAAAACCCAACCAGGTAATCAGACCAAGCGGGGATCGAACGCGCGCCCGAGCGCAACTTCAGACCGGCAGGCAAGCGCCTTAACAATAAAGTTCCTATAATAATATACAGAATGGAAGTGAAATAATCCTGCAGGTTGAAAGTTTCAGCACTCTGGCAACATCGCCGCTAACACAGTCTTCTTTCTTCTCGTATTACAGATGTAAGAGGTCAACGAAATCTGTTTCTTTACACGAAACCCCCTCTCTCGCTACGATTTTGCAATCTGTTCACATCGTGCAGTGGCTTGAAATTAGTCTTTTTTAAGTTAAATTTGCACGAAAATCGTCCACGCTATTGAAACACGCCAGAGGGATAAATTATTCCTTACTAGATTTCCTATCGGTAAGGACAAAAATCACGATCCTACTCGCAATAGTTACCGAATAAGAGGGTGTTAAACATTTTGGAAAAAAAAAATATTTTTTCTAAAAAGAACTATTAACTTTCCTTCAATATGATATTACACATTTTTGTTACATACTACATGAGCTAATCGCTCTGAAAATCTGCAAGGCTATTTCACTTCCATCCTGTATAATGTAAATATAATATTTAAGTTATGTAATTGATTTAGTATTATTCGCTAAACTGGAGAATTCCCACGGTATCTTTGAACCGTGCCGTTACGTTTAGCACCAAATTTAAGTAAATACACAATCTCGCCAACATAAGAACACGACGTTGGTGTGTGGCGTCGTTGGAGGGAGAAATTTGTTTCTTTTCTCTCTCTGCCTCCTTCGTTCTGAACATTACTGAGAGATAGCACCACTGTTAGCTACAAGATATATTTGCGCAAATATATTGAAGTAGATTACGTGACTTAGATGAGAGTCTCGAGACAAAACAGTTTTGCTATATTTCTTTTTTTATTAATTGTTAAGCACAGGAACGCCATTTCGTAATTTTATTTAAGAAACAAGCCAAAAAATTTATCTTTACATCAAAACCGAATGCTCCCTGGACCAAATTATCGTATTTTATAATTGTTTGAATGCAACAGAAGCCAGAAGTCTTGCACTTGACTAATGCAGTGAATTATTTAAGAATATAGTCGCGAATTTTACTACCACCATTTCGATTGTGTTTTGTTTGACACGGCTCGGTACGGCCCGGTGACTAGTGGCCAGAGAGTAACATCGACTATAGGCATTGCTCTGCCGCGCGTATTATCCAGTTGTTCCGTATTATTAATTTTAATTAAAAGTTACATAATAATTAACACTAGAATTAACGGAGCGGAATAGCAAATTTCACGTATAAATTAAGTCAGCTGTTGCTTAGTAACCAATGTGGCAGCATCGCATCTCCCAATATGAACATTGCGCAAATCTCTCAGGTGCACTACTAAGGGCCGATTGTATAAACCATTTAATCTTAGATCAGAGTTTAAATTGATCCTCGTTCTAGCTGAACTTGGAATTTTGTGTTGTATAAAGTCTAATCTAAGATTAATTTGTCTTAAACTAAAGTCAACTTTGACTGAAGAAATTTCTCCGATTAAGTTAGATGATCCAAGTTAAGTTATTTCTTTTCTGTTTGAAATATACGAGTGGCAGATTGTGCAAAAAGAATATCCATTGTTATTAATATTAATAGATATGGTAGGTACATTTATATACATTTTTTTTTCAATTTCTTCCCTTAATACACATTCTTATATTTTATAAGGCTTTATCGTGTTCAATAGTACCAAATAACATAACCTATAATTATATTATGTTTATAACAACCATTAATTATTAATGGATATGATAGGTACATTCATAAATTTGCAATTAACTGTATTACTAAACGAAAATTGTCGTTTTATAAAGATTTATTATGTTTAGCAGTATCAAACACCATAATATGATAACAACTTGGAGAACGGTCAACCTTCTTTTTATTGTCTGTCATTATTTACAATGCACAAAACAAACCAGTGTCTCCAACAGAGTGTACGGAAAGTTGCCAAAAATTAATTGGAAAGTCGCTAGATTTCTCATTATCAACATAGAAATGTTAAATTTTGTCACTATTGGGTGATAAAAGGTCGCTAAATCCCTATTTAAGCCATATAACAGTTTAAAGAAATTGTCGTTGAAAAAGAGTTAAAGTCACTAGATTGGCAACACTAAACAAACCTGTACAACATGGCCCGCGCATCACATACTTCGCCTGTTTATGCGATATTGCCAAATCCTTTTCACGTGAACTTAAATTGCATTTGAACCAAGGTAATTTGATCACAGAAAAGTTTTATACAATAGAAGAAGTGTCTGAACTCGGTTCACTTTCCGATCTTCGATCAAAGTTGATCTTAAACAAGGAAGTTTTATACAGGGACATCATTTTATTTTTACTTCAATTTTTATTGTACCTGAGTTTTTTAATGTACTTCACTCCCACCCCCTCTACTAGTAAACTTCCAACCGTTCTCCACACAGAACCAAGACCACATATATAGCCTTACAGTCATAGTAAACAGAATGTTCCAAACATATGTTCGCATTTTCCAGTGACGGAAGAGCTTTCAATATTGAATCATATTTTCGCACAGGTACTGTCGTCCGTTTGCTTACGTCGCATCCCGGTTTCCCCCACCCGCTTCTGCTCGCTTCTCTGTAAAGGCTAGTGGCTGGGCTGTCTTAGCTCTTTTCTGAAAACATTAATTTCTGTTAGGAATTGGATGTTTACGTAATATTATACAAGTGTTTAAAATAACTTAAATAAAAGGGCCTCGTTAAGTAATTAACTGTCACGTGATTTCCCCTCTTTCTACGACCCTGCTATATAACCACTTGGATGGGTAGTATCTTTTCGGATCGGGCAGAAGTGAAGATTGAATTTACAGTACGTAAGGTACTCTTTTATAGAGTAGGTACAGAAATATTTCAACATGAGTTACTAGTACGAAGGCCAAAACTGGTAATTGGAATTAGGTACAATAGTCTATAGTGCGATAATATGCACAAAATAACTGAAGCTGGTAATTGGAATTAGGCACAATAGTCTATAGTGCGATAATATGCACAAAAGAACTGAAGCCTGTATCGAAATGAACGGCCACCATTTTCAAAAATGTGTTTAAATATCCATATTATGATTATTTTTCAATTTAACTTCATTCTGTATATTGTAAGCTAATGTGTTATAGACAGTAAAATATCCACTGCATAATGAATACGTCCAAATTGATAACTCAGTTCGTGAGTAAAACACTTATTGTTAATACAGTAGGTATTCTATTTTGATTAAACAAAAACATAATGAAAATTATGAAACTCAAAATCGCGATATTTCCTACTTTACGTAAATGGATGAACTACTTTTCTTCCCTCCTATACCTAGTAAAGTGATCTCTTTGTATTTTACGCCAGTATCATCGAACTCCAGTCGTGAAAGGGGTAGCAAACTGTGTTTACAGTTCTGAACCTTTAATTCAGAGGTATAGCCAGGTTGATATTAAAAATGTTAGTAAAAATAAAGTGATGTCCCTGTACAATTGGGCCTAATAGTATTACCCTCGAGAAAAATAGTGACTGTATGTGAAGACGATTCAAACCCAGATCTACACCATTAAAGAAAGAAAAAGAACAATTAGTTCAGTAACGTCCTGTATCATAATATTATAAGTACAAACAATAATTTGAGTCGCTTGTTTCTTGTAGCCTACTTGAGATCGTAAACGAAATGCAGGACTGACCTATCGTGGCTGCAGACTTGCTCCTTCTTCCTTGCTACTCCTAGATGTAACACCTCCAGTAAGAAGGGTCATGCGCTGAAAGCCCGGCCTAATCTCCATATACAGTTATATTACACAATTAACTGAACTGCGGCAGTTCTAATGTATTCCTTTACCTTGTACTGCGAGTCACTTGGAGGTCGCCTGTACGTAGACTGCCAGTCTCACACGAGAGTTATTTGTGTTGCAGCCTATATGCTGGTCTAACGCTTATGAATAACAGAAACTTTGCCAAAGAATTAAGTGCAAATAGGAATAGAAACTTTGCCAAAGAATTAAGTGCAAATAGGAATACATATGGAAGGGTGAAGTGCAGTTTTCAGCCGTGACAGAAGTTTAAGCCTTTTCGGTTGAAAATCAATTTGATTTGGATTCAATTCCCGTTAAGAAAATGGAGATTTATATATTTTCCGTAGGACCTGGCTATGAGCTCATGTTATATTTGTCCGCGTTTTCTTAGCTATGATCTTGAGCCATGATGACCACAGGTTCACGAGTCCTACTACCCGTGAATTTTAAATTTCGGTTAAAATCTGAAGAAATTTAAACAGCAAAATCCTTCAACTCTTGCAACAACAGGAATAATAATAATAATAATAATAATAATAATAATAATAATAATAATAATAATAGCGCCTCAAAATAAGACACTAAACATGTTCCTCACTCTTTCTAATGAAGCGATACAGTCATTCAAATACTTTCGTAACTCTAATTGATTCTGTGGAAATTTACCAAAATAAGGGTCTTCCAATAAGTGCTGTATGTCCTACTTTCAACATATAGCCAAATACCTTACTATAATAATACCGGACAGCTAGCAGTTCTGTGCGCGAACGACGCTGGTGCTGCTATCTAGGCGGCCGGTGTGGAGATACTCGCGAAACAAGCTGTAATCAACTGCAATGTATATTGTTGCTGGGCTAGTTAATAGTCTTATTAATTAGTGCTATATTAAAATGTCAGGGTGTATATGTGCTGTTTATAATTGCTACAATATTACAGCATTACAAGTTGCTCCAAATCGTACTTTCTATTCCGAGGGATCATAAAACGTGAGTCAACAACATTCTTTATTAGATCTAATGCCCTTGTCTCTGTGTTGATAGAACAATAAAAATTAGCTTCTTTATTCAGACCTAATAAAAGAATAGAAGTTAAAATGTACTGGAAAGTTTAAGGTTTTATCAAATTAAGTTTTATTTTTGTCCACATGCCTTTACTAATTATTACAAGCATCAGATTACTACCATTTTTATCTTTGCAGTTGTCAGCAATGGGTATATAAAGCATTATTGTAAATTCATTCTTAATGTCAGAATTAATTTTGTCTCACTAAAGCAAAGAAAAAATATGTAACAATTAATTACGGAAAGTAATATGAAGTATGCAATATTTCTTATAATATGCAGCTCTGATATAAAATAATGTTACATTAAATACTATTCAACATTTCTTAAGTGTCTCGTATATTATTCCACACTAGTACCTCACGTTTTAAACAGTAGTCCGATTTCCGCTATGATAATATTTGTATTTGTGGATGTAATTCCGGTATTATTATAGTAAGGTATTTGCTATAGCAGTCATATTTTTCCCATGGTTACAGTTGTTGTTGACAAGAACGTTACACCATTCCACAACGCGTAGAAATAATTAAAATTTATTATAAAAAAAATCATATCTTCGCTACGCATTCCGTGCATTACATGAAGTATATAGTGTGTGTAAGATACCGGGCTATGATAAGGGATTATTTTTGGCTCAATTGGAAGGTATGAATCTCAGAAACGTCTGGTTCCAGCAAGATGGCGCCACGTGTCATACTGCTCGAGAAACAGTCGACTTTTTGAGGGAGAAGTTCAGAGGCTTCATCATTTTGCGTGGTGGAGATGTTAACCTTTTTAACAAGGCAGTTTAAAACTTGTAGGCCTAGGCCCGGTTTCTTCAACCTTTGTTATAATGCATCTAACATAGCGTTAATTAACTATAAGTTAAAAGTATGAATTGCTGTTAAAATATTGCGTTTCTTCGACTTTACATTTTACATTTTAACATTCTGTTTGTTAACTCTCTGTTAGGATCAGAGATTCTAGAATTTAACCATAACCTATAACCAAGTATAGGCTCACTTCTGTTTTCTGAACTCTGACAATTGCGATTCTCGCTTGTTTCCGTTGTTTGATTCAGAGAGAATAGAAGTCTATCTATTCCCTCAGGTTTGATTTCAGCTTCTTTCCTCGTCTGTATCACAATAGCGTGGAGCGGCGTATTGGTATTGCTGTTATGAAATGGAAAACACTGGAACAAAAAGAAATCTTGGGATTAATTTCTCTTCGTTCGAAAGAAACCTTCTGCTGGAAATTATTTCGCAGTATAAACCAATTAATGAGAATAAACAAACAAACGGATCTAAGTTGAAAGCGAAAAGTGAGGCTTGGCAGAAAATAGCCTATACCTTTGTATGAACTTCTGGTCTGTCAAATCACAGAAATCATCCGCTTTGTTTATGTATTCATGGATATCATTTTCTAAATAATGCAGATATACAGGACATCATTTTATTTTTACTTCAATTTTTATTGTACCTGAGTTTTTTAATGTACTTCACTCCCACCCCTTCTACTAATGAAGTTCCAACTGTTCTCCACACAGAACCAAGGCCGCATATAGTAAGCAGTACTGAGTTAGTGAGTATAGTACGTTCCAGAAATATGTTCGCGTTTTCCAGTGACGAAAGAGCTTTCAATATTGAATCATATTTTCGCACAGGTACTGTCCGTTTACCTACGTCGCATCCCGATTTCCCCCACCTGCTTCTGTTCGCCCCTCTGTAAAAGCTGGGCTGTCTTAGCTCTTTTCTGAAAATATTAATTTCTGCTAGGAATTGGACGTTTACGTAATATTATAAAACTGTTTAAAATAACTTAAATAGAAGGGCCTCGTTAAGTAATTAACTGCCACGTGATTTCCCCCCTTTCTACGATCCTGCGGCATAACCACTTGGACGGACAGTAGATAGCATGTCTGAGTAATTTTATCTGTGCGGGTCGGGCAGAAGTGAAGATTGAATTTACAGTACGTAAGGTGCTCTTTTATAGAGCAGGTACAGAATTATTTCAACATGAGTTACTAGTACGAAGGACGAAACTGGCAATTGGAATTAGATGCAATAGTCTATAGTTCGATAATATGCACAAAAGAACTGAAGCCTGTATCGAAATGAACGGCCACTATTTTCAAAAATGTGTTTAAATATCCATGTTATGATTATTTTTCAATTTAATTTCTTTCTCTATATTGTACGCTAATGTGCTGTAGATAGTATAATATACACTGCATAATGAATACTCTCGCATGGATAACTCAGTTCGTGAGTAAAAACACTTATTCTTAATACAGTACTGTATTTTGATTAAACAAAAACCTAATGAAAATTATCGAACTCAAAATCGCGATATTTCCTAGTTTACGTAAATGGATGAACTACTTTTCTTCCCTCCTATACCTAGTAGAGTGGTTTGTTTGTGTTTTAAGCCAGTATCATCGAACTACAATCGTGGAAGGGGATAGCAAACTGTGTTTCCGGTTCTCTAAAGGTATAGTCAGGTTAATATTAAAAATTTTAGTAAAAATAAAATGATGTCCCTGTATAAGTTCAGCATCTAACGCACCAGCCATATTGGATACTACTATGCTAACAGAGAGTTAAATGATTTAACTGCATGAAATTGGGCAGTTAAATTAACATAGGTTTTAACAGCCTGTTAGTACTAACAGTAGTTGAAGAAATGCTTCAACTGGTAAGTTCACAGTTAAAATGGAATAACACACTGTTATAATTTAACAAAGGTTGAAGAAACCGGGCCCTAATCCTTTAAGGAAGAGGGATGGATGGTAGGATGAGCAGGTGGGTTGATGACTCACTCTCTCCTGTGCCGCAGGTCCCCGAGCGGATTCGCGCCATGAACGCCAGCGTCAAGCTGCTGCTGATCGTGCGCGAGCCGGTGACGCGCGCCATCTCCGACTACACGCAGCTGCGCAGCCACGCCGCCACGGTGACGCCGCAGCAGCCGGCAGCCCAGCGCAGCTTCGAGCAGCTCGCCCTGCGCACGGACGGCTCCGTGAACCTGGCCTACCGGCCGCTGGCCATCTCGCTGTACCACACGTTCCTGCACCGCTGGCTCGAGGTGTTCCGCCGCCCGCAGATCCTGGTCGTGAACGGCGACCTGCTGATCGAGGACCCGGTGCCGCAGCTGCACCGCATCGAGCACTTCCTGGGCCTGGAGCCGCGCATCGGGCGCCACAACTTCTACTTCAACCACACCAAGGGCTTCTTCTGCCTGCGCAACGAGACGGCCGACAAGTGTCTGCGCGAGAGCAAGGGGCGGCGGCACCCGCGCGTCGACCCCGTCGTCGTCACCAAGCTGCGGCGCTTCTTCAGCGAGCACAACCAGAGGTTCTACGACTTGGTGGGCGAGGACCTGGGCTGGCCCGAGGAGTAGACTGTCTCGCAGGGCCGGCCAGGCAGTGAGGTGTCACTGGTCGCCCCTCGCCAGGAGGTCGGGACTACGCGGTCTGGAGAGCCACAGTTCGAGCCCACGTGCACGTTCTTCATTTCAGAAAGGCTCCGGGTTTCGTTCTGCCTCCATTACAATTGAGACATTATCAAAACTTGGCCAGAGCATTGATGCTGACCATATTAAACACGTACTGAATTTCTACTCCCTGCCTTATGTACGCCTCAATGCTATATGAACGGAAACTTTAACTTCATTTTGACTTCCAAATTCTAATTTATATAGAGATGTTTGGATAAGACCAAATACAAATTGGAAAACATTTCTTTAAAATTCACATATAAATACCTATGTGCCGTCCAGAAGTTTTGATCTGTATTTGTTTTCACTTGGATAAAGTGTAAAAGACTGACGTCCCTTGTCTTTATATTCGAGATGTGCGAATTAAGGGTATATGTACGTGGACGACCACAAATATTATCAGAAAATGCAGGCTCTAAATTTCTAAAATGTTATAAGGAAATGAACTCACAACTAGAAAAAAAATTACAAGGTACAACAAGACTTATTAGAACTTACATATCTGATAAAAGTATAAAAAAGGTTCCTAATAATATTTTTTAAAATTCACTTTTTACTTTAAATTAAATTTCCCAAAATTTGACAATTTTCACACTAATTTCATAACTACAACCATTTGAGATAGAATTCTGAAATTTTGTACACTAATTTAACATGCATATATGGCAAAAGGTACACTACAATAAAGCCCATTTCTTTGAAAATAGGAAAATTAGATCACAAAACATTATGTAAATTTTAATATATTTTATATAGGACAAATAAAAAATTAAATGTATTAAAATAAACAACTCTACATGTCTGAGAGTAGTCTACTTTTCAGAAATAAGTGTTTATTACATGCAGGAAAAATATTAAAGATGCCAGCGAGACCATAACAATGTTATGATTACCAAATGTTGTAACTGCAGAATTTTTTTGTTTTTTCAGACTTTGATAAAACTGGTTTGAAAAATATTATCAGTAATCTTTTTTTATACTTTTATCAGATAATTAAGTTCTAATAAGTCTTGTTGTGGTACCTTATAATTTTTGTCCAATTGTGAGTTCATTTTCTTATAAAATTTTAGAAATTTAGAGCCTGCATTTTCTGGTAATATTTGTGGTCGTTCACATACGTATACTCTTAAAGACCGAGTATTTGTTTTCACTTGGATAAAGTGTAAAAAAACTGACGTCCCTCGTCTTTATATTCGAGATTTGCGAATTAAAGTCCGAGTATTTATGGGCGATAAAATTCTCATAAAGGCTTCTTCCGAAATAGAAATAAAAGATAGAAGGTCGCATGTCGTATATTTGTGACACGTAGATGAATCCTATCCCTGATTGAGAGAATTCAAATAGAATTTACTGAACATTTCTCTTCACGATAAAATCCAACTCTGCTAGTCTTTACCCTATCATCGGTGATAATGAAGTCCTCCTCACAATTTTGTAATATCTGGAGACACTTAAGACAAATTATCAGCCACTGGTTTCCTCTTTCTTTACTGAAATCAAAAATGGGCCAAACTTCGGAAATATATTATCCATACTACTTTAGAATGGTAAACTACTGTAATATTGATATAACTGAATTCAAATATACTTGAAGAACCATGATATTTGTAAGCGATTCTGTGAGAACTTATCCATGCTTTAAATCCATCTCGAAATAGCTTACATGACGTTTCAAAAGTTGGCTCTTTTTTTGGTTTGAGCAAAAAAAATTGGAAATCGAGTTTCTGGGGCAGTTACAATCGGACTGGTAAATTTTAATAGCCAGTTGTAAGTCTTACAAAGTTATAAAATGGATGGAGGAAAGTTTATAGAGAAGAGACCATAGAAAAGATCACGAGGGAGATAAATTGATGATCTTAAAAGAAGTCTAAAAACTACTAGGCTTAACTTAAGCGAAGATTAGTTACGCAATAATGGAACAACCTGGTCTAATATTGCGCAGCATCAAGAAGTTTTATGATGCTCTAGGTTATGAAGCAGTGATTATATTAGTTACAAATCCTTGCAGGCAGTAGGTTCCATTCTCTTCATTTGAAGACAAAGATAGATCTTATTTCTGAAAACTGGCACACTTTTATCAATGGAAATTGTCTTTAAACTCTAAACTTTCATTGCTTTCTCTCTTCAAAAACTATTTTGAATTAGTTTAGATGAGCAATAAATTTGCTTCATCTAAAAGTTTCATGATTACATGATACCAAAAAGCCTAAATTGTAGAATGAAATGTTTCCGTTTCAATGAATTGCAACGCCTTTAAGCTTTAGGACAGGTCCTTCAGATGGCAGCATATTCCTCCGGATCTCCTGGCAGGGGCATTCACCAGCCTTCAACGACGTCAGCGCTCCAGTCTTCCTCAGAGAGGCAAGCAAGAAGCACAAACAAATGACGACCCATAACAATTCACAGGCCGGCCAAAATGTACTTGGGGTCAGGTCCCACATCTTTCTAAACATAAAACATTGCGTTTATATGTTGAAAGAGTTTTATTGAACTGGACTTCACTCAAGACACAATAATCGAAGCACAAACAACATATACAAAGAAAGGAGAAATCATTGTGATACACTTAAGTCAATATAAGACTCATTCATCGGTCAGAGGAACCTGGCCCCAACGTCTGGATCATATTGGTCCATGAATTAAATAAGTTATTATAAATATATTTTTATAATCCATATTGGAGGTTGTTATCATTGTTAAAGTAATCTATTATAAAACGTAGGGGGCATCTTCCCCACCAACTATGACGACTATGCAATTGTCCTGTTTAACTTTTTATAGTATTTGTACGTGAATCAAATTTTAATGACACCGGAATTTCTTCTTCTTAGAAACAACAAATTTACACATACGAGTACATTAATATTCTATCACTAGCAGCAAATGAAGCGAACAATTTGCCTCAAAGCCAAGTCTGGCTTAGTTGGAACTAATTACTGGATAATATTTTAGGTCTTTGTATGGAGAGATCAGATTTATCTGCCAAAGTTTATTCTTTTGTACGGTATGATTACTTTATGAATGTAATCAATATCGTAGGCCTATTACATTTACGTTTGTATAAATTTATATTCCATTAGAAGTGAAGAGAGACAACTGAAGGGAATGAAATTCATATATTCTCTTCTTTTAACTGAACTCAAGAAATTTCTAACGTCTAAAAGATTTGTTATTATTATTATTATTATTATTATTATTATTATTATTATTATTATTATTATTATTATTATTATTATTATTTATAACTACAAATATTTTTATATAATATATTGATTGTTGCGTATCGAACATTCTCGTCCGTCAAGAGCAGATTCGGTGAGTGTAATTTTATTTTATATATTCTGAAGAACATGAGCAGCTCCACAAATAATACGTTTATAAACATTTTTTTAATTTTTGCCTGTTTTGATTTAATAGATTCCGTTCTAACCTTAGTAGGATAAAGGCAATCCATATATCCAATTATTGTAATTAGTTGAACCCCAGCCTTTCCGTCCCATAGTTAAAACTAAAGATCTCATCTGTACAGTATTCACCTAATACAACAGCTTCACACATATACCGATAAACTTTAAAGCTGTTAAAAATGATACTGAACATCCTGTGTAATTGTTTAATCATTTTCGAATACATCTCTCAACAATACCGAAAATACCAATTAAGACAACGTTTAAAATGGTTCGTATGTTTATGTAAAATTTATATTTACGACACTATGTGGAAAGATATCTTGGTGCCAATTATTTATAAACATGTAAAATACATCAAAGTGTAATCGTCCAAAACTGCATATCATTCGCGTTTGCCACAATTTTGCTCAAAGCCTTCGTATAATCTATGTTATCGGAGATGGGGACAATCCATATTATTCACTTCGGTACGTCTTTGCAATAATGGGAACATTTCATTACTGTTCAGATATAAGTGGTAGTTCTGAACAAGCTGAAGTCATGCTTTTCACACAAACTTAGCGTATTGTTTTTTTTTTTTGGGGAGGGGGAGGGGTATAGCCTATATCCAGCATGAAGGCACTTGGGAGAGGGGGGTATGGAGATAGAACTCCATGCTTTCTTAGCCTCGATACATCAGTATATTTACAAACAACGCTAACATTTTCATACGAATAATAAAGTACTTCTAGGGTACCTAAATTCTATTCTCATCTATCAAGAATTGATTTTTTATTTAAGACAAGTTCATATTCATAAGTTGTAACAACCTTTAAGCACAAAAGGTTACATTTTACGTTAATGCATAACTGAAATTCTTTGCTATTCTCGTGAGATTTCAACAAAAAGTAAAGCAAATTAAAAAAGACCATACCTACACTGATTTGTCCGGATTGAACGCGATTGTGAAACCTAAAGCAACGGGAAGGAAATTTTGACATTGGCAAACATTTAATTTAGGGTAATATACGGGAATCGTAAATAGCTCCATTCAGTATTATGCGTTATGCTTTTCAGTCCACGACGTCACGATATGTTACATTAAGTGCATCGCCATCTTGACTTCAAAATTGCACTAACTTACGTGAAATTTGTGCAAATGGATCTGAATATCTTCTTTTTAAACTTGCTGGATATACATGAATAAAAACGCTACTACGTATATTATTTTATTTTCTCTTAATTTAAACCTACCCTCTTGTCATAATATAGAAACTTACAAATTACGAGATCTTTCCCATCTTCGAGTGTTGTACAGATTTTGTTGTGTCTGTTGATGAAAATAAAAATTGACAGTCGCTAGACTGGAGTTACTTTCCTATAACTTATATGATACTGCATTTATAACCCCGTTTGTTGTATGTTATAACTATAAACAGTGATGGATACAGCAATTTAATTTCTACAATTATGATTTACTATAACAGATTCTGTTTATAAGACAATTGCATAGTCTGTCGTAATAATGGTGACGAGGATGTGTCCTACCGGAAGAAGGGCGTCTCTTTGTGTCGTTTCAGACTTCCTTTTTTATAGGTATTGTTCTCTTTTCCCCCCACGGATCTTCTGTGTCTTATGAAAGGGTAAGAGTCGAATGGAGCTCGATTGCTGGCTCCAAAACAGGGAGAGGTATCCTCTCCGTCAATAGAGAGAGGGTTTATTTCATAATATTCCGAGACACGCATACAATGGCTGTAAACAACTGCTGATTTTAGGGCTCCGTTTAATGAAGGAAATATGTAAATTTTTGTCGACGTCTAATAATCCTGACTTGACCTGAATATTAAACAGAATTTTGCAACTGTAGAAATGTTTTAAGTTTTTCCGATAATCGATTTCATGAGATTTATAAATAAAAACTGTTACGATTTTCTAAATACCAACTCTTGTTTCTTGTCTCAGTATTTATTCTTCCCTTAGGTTTATAATTTAAGGCGAGTTTTGGAAGACGACTTCGATTCAATCCCTCTACGTAATTTCTGCAGTTCCTTTCTATAAAATCCTTACTTGTATCAGTTTTTCTGATAGAACTATTTTCTCTGACACTGATGTTTCTGAGCATCTCTCTGATTTAATTTTTGTGTTCTCAGATATTCATTTCATTTTATTTGACTCCTTTACTTGGCTCACATAACACTATTTTTCAGATATTATCTTCTGATGTAATCCATTCTTTCAGTTTTATTTTTATTTTGCTAAACAACTTTTTTCAGGTTTTGCTTTTAGGCCTATATTTATTTTTATATGTACCTTCCTTCAGTTTTTCCAATATTAATTTCTTAAAATATTAATTTTTTCACATTTTATACAATTTAATTGATTGATATTAACTTTTCTAATACTGATATGATTCATTTTCTCAAATACTAATTTAAAATTTAACTTATACTGTTGCATATAATTATGACCCCATTTACTTTTATTGTAAATGATTTCCTATGTTTTCTTATCATTTATCTTAATGTTTTTTTTCTTTGAAATTGTCACACAATTGGTTTTAATGATTATTCTTTCTGAATTGATTAGTAGGCCGATCTATCGAACCCTTATTTAGGGCGGCTTTTGTTGATACAAATAATTACCGCTGCAATCAGTACATATTTGTAGACGTTTTATAAATCCTCTCTCTAGAACTTCAATAGCATCAATGCCATCTGAGAAATGTATTTTCCTAAAGCCTTAAAGACACAGAAGTCTTATGAAGAACTTTTGTAAATTGCATCTAATTATGATCCCATTAATCTACCAATTTTATAAAAAAAATGTGTTGCACAGACCGATCTGTATGAGTTTCTTCAACTGCACGCACACTGATCCTAGACTAGTATCAACAGATTATTATATTTATACATACTCAATTCCACTGACTAACCTAAACATCTGTCCCTCGCACAATTCGCTAGAGAAAGGCCTTATTAGCTGCCATGAATCGTCCAGACCGCCACTTCAGATTACAGTCCAAAGAGGTCAACCAATTCTTTCATTTTTCTCATAACTAGAAATGAAAAGGCAATATTCATGTCATTTCGTTACTCTCGATTGTTGGAAATACCCTGAATCTTCGATGTTATCGAATAAGTAGTCGATATTTTACCTTAAATTCGAGCAAAATAATGTCAAAAATGTTTGGAACAATTTGGATAATATTTTAATATTTTACGATCGAATTAGAATCGTTTCCCCGATTTCTTTGTTGTCAAAACTTCAATTGTAACATTAACTTCATCGCTCTATTTTTCGTGCGTGAAAACAATAACCTTTATTTATTTTTATTTTAGTGGGTTATTTTACGACGCTTTATCAACATCTAGGTTATTTAGCGTCTGAATGAGATGAAGTTGATAATGCCTGTGAAATGAGTCCGGGGTCCAGCACCGAAAGTTACCCAACATTTGCTCTTATTGGGTTGAGGGAAAACCCCGGAAAAAACCTCAACCAGGTAACTTGCCCCGACCGGGAATCGAACCCGGGCCACCTGGTTTCACGGGCAGACGCACTGACCGTTACTCCACAGGTGTGGACACAATAACCTTTCTAATAAAAACTATGATATACGATACATCAAATTATTCTATAGTTTTGTAACAATAGACTGAATTCATTTGTTTTAAAATCAGGATTTAAAAAATATGACCAGAATGAAAATTATCCAATGGATTATTTTGTAATTGCGTTTCAGTATCGATAGTCCAATTTTTTCGATAGTGAGTGTGACGTACGAGGTTAGGCCACAGTCTAGTATATACAGTCACGAAGCTTGAGTTGTTGAGGGTACTAGAAACAATAGACTGTGCTGGTACTTTTTCGCATTGTCTGTGATAAGGCGATAGTAGCGATCCTAGTGGTTAGCAACTATCAATGGATGCATATTTCCTACGTATTGAGCTTCGTGACTATATACTAGACTGTGGTTAGGCTCCACTGTCAATATTGAGAAACTGCGCAACTTTTTTCATAAGACGAAGGATTCGTCTCACCTGTAATGCATATAATTAGCTAACATTATTTCAGAAAAAGCTTTAGCACTAAATTAAATCAAACGATTCTGCAATGGCAAATTGTATTCGTGAGGAAAAATTTGCGAGTTTTCAAGCTAATATTCAGATTATTTAGTGTTTATTCTCATCTTTTTTTAATACTAATACACAAACATTCTTTGAAATGTACTTTTCGAATATAAGTTAATTCATTTATTTCGAACTACACATTAATGTTCCATAGACCTATATATTTTTTCTATGGCTCGACAGTCCATAGAGGACAAAGGTCTACCAGCCAACTACTGGCCTCACGTTCGCACAACTCAGTAGAGGTGAACGATCATCCAACCAGTATGGAGATAACCTGTGATTAGTATGATCTCCACAGCCGTTATATCTGACTTTCGAAATCGGATTTTGCTACTCACTGTAGCTCTTCAAATTCTTCACGATGCTGGGATGGGCACCGGTCCCATACACTCAGCGCAGTGAATAAACTAGAAAATGTAAACAGTCACGCAAGATCACATGTTCTCTACTTCCCCTTCTGGTTGGCCAGTAGGGTGAGGGAACAGGCTACGGAGGGTTTATATTCTCCGGGTATCCATTGCGCTGGCTGTAAACTCGCCGAAATTTCATAAAAAAGTCTTTCGTCATGAGGACTTGAACCAACACGCATTTCGTATCAGTAAAGATATGCGGTTACTGTGTGAGACCCATGATTCATAGCGTTATTATAAGTCACGCATATGGAAAAGTTACGTTTCGTGTTTATTTTACGATAAATCTGTACGACTTTTCTTTCATTGAACAGTCGAACTGAGATAAAATATCGAATATCGCTTTATCTTTCTCGATAAATTCATTGTTGCTACTATCTCTACAATTACACATGCTTCTTTAATAAACTAATAATGTACGAGTATTATTTTGCTTTATTGTGTAGATTATTCTGTTACATTTTTATGAAGATAGGAATCTTATATGTACAAACATATAATTTTATTTCACATTTCAAAGAATATTGCAATTTATGGATCAGAACCTTTCATACCTTTAATTAGAAATGAATAATCCGATCTGATATAACATAAACGTTCGTATGTCAAATATTCTTCGTTATAAAATCATTGGAAAAACAAAACATGAAATTGTCTATGTAAATCGTTAAATAGAGCGATGCGTTTATCGGACAAGATCGAGGTCACCTGAACAATCGCACATGCATGTTTCAGACAAGAACGACAAAAACATTTAATCCCACACTGCGAAGTGCTGTAACACGTTTGGGCGATTCGTGGTTAGTTAATTTATTCGCTGCAGATTTTCCCAAACACCAACCGATGTGCCTGAGGATCGCAAGGTTTCCAATTGAGTGAGTGTGCGTTGGAGTCAGTTCGTAAATAATGTATACACGAGTGACGTTTTCACACCAGGATCCGAACTTCCATTTTGCAATGCCCACAAGGAATGAACTGTAAGCGGTTAGTGAACTACGGGCTTGTATTCTGTAAGTAAATCGGACTAGCATGTTCCTCATACAACGCATTTACACTCAGTTTATTCTCAGTATAAAATGGAATTAATAAATGTATTTTAAACTTCTATTTCAAAGACGTTTCTCAATTTATTGTTAGTTAATCTGGATGAATTCAAGGGCGATGAAAGAAGGAAGGTGAAGCTTGGAGTCCCGTGTCGTGTATTACCACCAGAGCTAGGAAGTTGGTACCGAAACTGTTAAGTTGTGTAAGCTGGAACTATATCTCTATAGTAGCGCAGCTCTCAATGTCAATGAACAGAAAGACAACCATGTAAAGCCGGGTGATAAACATGTGCTCCATTCGTCTACGGCCTTAGAACAAGAAAAGAATACACTAGTAATAAAATAATAATTTGTAATTATAACCCTTCGCGTTAAACTTGAGAATTCCGACGGCATCTTTGAACCGTGCCGTTACGTTTAGCACCAAATTTAAGTAAATACACAATCTTGCCAACATAAGAACACGACGTCGGTGTGTGGCGTCGTTGTAGGGAGAAATTTGTTTCTTTTCTCTCTCTACCTCCTTCGTTCTGAACATTACTGAGAGATAGCACCACTGTTAGCTACAAGATATATTTGCGCAAATATATTGAAGTAGATTACGTGACCTATTACGTGACTTAGATGAGAGTCTCGAGACAAAATAGTTTTGCTATATTTCTTTTTTTATTAAATGTTAAGCACAGGAACGCCATTTTGTAATTTCATTTAAGAAACAAGCCAAACAAATTATCTTTGCATCAAAAACGGATGCTCTCTGGACCAAATTATCGTATTTTATAATTGTCTGAATGCAACAGAAGCCAGAAGTCTTGCACTTGACTAATGCAGTGAATTATTTAAGAATATAGTCGCGAATTTTACTAGCACCATTTCGATTGTGTTTTGTTTGGCACGGCTCGGTACGGCCCGGTGACTAGTGGCCAGCGAGTAACGTCGATATCGACATTGCTCTGCCGTGCGTATTATCCAGTTGTTCCCCAATCTAAAATAATTTACCCACAAATATAAAAATAACATTACAAAGTATACAGTTATGATCAGACGTCTCCAAAAGCGTACTCGCGAGTAAGCCCCTGAACGGAACAGAAGCCAGTACGTAATGAGCGCGCTCCGCCTCACCCATCTCCACCTGTACTGTATTCAATATTTATGCGTAAACGAAGAGCAGTGACGGACTGCCATTATCATTGTGTTGGTCGGAGTGTTCCACCGTTTCACAATGTCTTCTAATCATGGACGTAGTACATACAAGGATGAATAGGAAGAGAAATTTTTTTTGTGTTTGTAGGGAGAATGTGAAATGCTTAATTTGTTCGAAAATTCTTAAGGGTGTGTTAAAATTCAACATGCGACGACAATACTGGACTCTTAACAAAGAATATCATACAATTACAGGCATGTTGGACATGTGAAAATAATTTATTTTGGGGCTATCTGTATAACTGTTGGTTATACATAATAATCAGTATATTACAATACGTTTACACCCAGTTCCGCATGACAAACATATAGTTTTTCGTTTAATTTTAGGTGAAATGCGTAGGCCTACAAATATTTTGATAAATATAAAACAATTAAATACAAACACAAATCACACACGTGTCCTCAGTCTTAAACAAAAAAAGCTTCTTGCTAGCTATGTTCTAGCTTGGAATGTTGGAAAATCAATGAAGCCCTTTACATAAGCATCATTTGTAAAATCGTGCATACAGGACGTTATTAAAATACTGTGTCCAGAACAAAGTCAAAGTTTAAGAAAATTAAATTGTTTCCAATTACAGTTCAGAGAAGGAATTTCAAGGTTGTAAATGCAACTGAATCTGAAGTCGAAACCACAATTAACCAGTTTGTAGCTTACTCACTTGCATTGGACAAAGCTCACCTAGCCATTTTCATCCGAGGAGTTAATGAACATTTTACTGTGTCTGAATGTCTTCTAGATGTAATTACAAAATACAAATGGAGAAGATCTTTTCCAGGCACTGAAAGGCACCATAGGACAGAAGAGGTTGAATTTGCAATGGTTTGTGTCAATAGCAACAGACGGGGCTCCAGCTTCATAATATGTCAAAATAATATACAAACGTATGATATTTCTTATTCTTTTGATGTTATTATTTGTAAACATAAGCAGACCGTTGCCGCGATCCCCCACTGATCGCTCCCATCTGTTGAGGTACGAGTCTCTTCCCCTTCTCTAGCCTTACAGCACACTGTGTTCGGCGGGCAGCATCGAGAGCACGAATGACGATACGCTTTTTGGAGACCTCTGGTTATGATTATAACAAATAACAATGAACTTTTACATTTTATCAAAAGAAATACTCCTTTTTATGTTCAGTAAAAAAAAAAAAACAATATTTGTACTCTGAAAATATTCGTTCTACGTCACAAGACGTTACTGTAGAAAATATGAAATGTGATAAAACATTTCTTACTATCATCACGTGAACAACAACTTCATGAAACTAATAGTGTATCTCGTATGTGACACATAATTTACCCATAATTGTTTTCAAGAAAGATTTTCATTTCTATTGTAATGACAGCTACGAAGTTTATATCGTAATTCTGATGCTGAATGAACTTTGTAACGCAACCGAATGCATAGCAGCTCTTGGTTGCGGCAAGCATCTCTCCACCAATATATTAAGTCGTTCTCTCGGAGCAGTGTACTTTCGTTCGCGACGTAGAAACTGCAGGACGAAAATTATTCATTATTTGCTCGCCTACTTGGTAGGCCTACAACATTCACATTTTCAGCACTTTAAATTAATATTTTAACAGTCAATTTTACGCTTATAATATTAGAAAAAAATTTCAAAACCTCACATAATCGAACATTTCTGATGAATTTGTATTAACGTCGGCTCCAGTGCTAGATAATACCACATTAGTGTACAATTTATAATTCGTATGTCGTGACGCTGTTATTCCCGGCGTGACTCCTCCTCTTTGCTTACGTCTTAAGAAGTGAAGGCTCTATAAAGTCTAGATAGGTATTATCGTTCGCCATTTTTGTTCTTTCGTTGCCGAGCTACCAGACGAGGAATATATTTGCCATACCGTTAAACATTATCATGTCGTAGCTCCTATGATAATAAATCAAACGCACTGTAATTCAACAAATAATTGTGCGGCAAATAACGTCCTCGTGTGCTTTCTGCGAACACCAACGAAAGAACCAAAATGGCGGGTGATTACATTAAGTATTTATCGAGCCTTAGGAAATGCATAACGTCTTCATCAGCGAATCACAAGACGCACATGTTTAAATGTAGCCGACATGCAACGTGATTGGCTGCCGGAAATTAGAGTGACGGGACTATAACGGTAAAATCAAGAAGTCATACCATCATTCACGATGGGAACATAAGCATAACAGCAAACATACTTGGTAACCATGGAAACATAACAACGACTCCATTTCCTCATATTCTGTCGTATACTTCAGCGCTCCACGATTGTGTTCTGTTTGCAAAAATCACGTAAGCATAAGCATGAAAGTTTAGGCCCATTCACAATGAAAATTAAACATAACCGTAACATAAACACAGAAGTTTGCACCGAGGCTACCAAATGGGATCATTCACAATGATTCACATAAGCATTGACATAAACATTACCGTAAGACGTTGACATGAAAGTTTGCAAACTCCAAACTTTCATGCTTATGCTTACGTGATTTGCAAACAGAACACAATCGTGGAGCGCTGAAGTATACGACAGAATATGAGGGAATGGCGTCGTTGTTATGTTTCCATGGTTACAAAGTATGTTTGCTGTTATGTTTATGTTCCGATCGTGAATGATGGTATGACTTCTTGATTTTACTGTAACCTTAATTTAACGCTTACGTTATGTTTAATTTTCATTGTGAATGAGCCTTAAAGTCATGACTTAACACAGCTCTTAAATTATCAGGTTTTTATTGTTGGTAGAACTGTTAACTAAATATTATTGTAATTGCCATAGTTTATGAACTGACTCTTGAAATGTATTTAGTATTCAGATATATTGTACGAAGGAGAATACAAGAGTAACGTGGTATTTTTGATAGATTTGATTTCGCTAACAAGCTTAATACATATCATAAAATTGTATTCATTCCCTATCTTAAAATAATAGCAATAGTGTATTTAAGTTCGTTATAATAAAATATCCAAGATGCAAAGAGACGGTCTTCTTACAAAAAATTTATATGCATTTTAAGTGTTTTAAAGTAAGTGTGTAAAAATTACGGTTAAAATTCTACTGATGAAACCTTGCAAAATGAAAACCATACATATCATGTAAGACTAAAAAGCAATATGCTCTATTATAGCTACATATCATTGTGACTGTACTATTGTAATTTAAGCTTAGATTTAAGAAAGAGTGACGCAGCAATATCACAAGTATAAGTGGCAGTTTTAAGCCACAGATTATCATTACATGGGTACAAAAATAACAAAGATATTTCTTGTACTTTCAATTTGTGGTCTCAGGAAGTATATCTTAGTCGTTAAATTGTTACTAACGATCGTGCAGTGAGAAAATAATACATATCATGATGATTACATACATATCAACGTCGAGTGCAACTGAAACTCTCTCTCTTTCTCTCTATAAATTTTTGATGTGAAGAATTTATTGGCTTTGGTCATTTTCCATGTACTGTAATAATTATAGAAGAAAGTCGTTTCTGAAACTAGTCCTGTTGTTTATTTAGGAAGTAATAGTGTTAAATATTAAATATATTCTAGCAGAGTAAGTTAGGCGGAAGCTCAATAGTGCACAAAACTTAATTTAATTTGTTTTGTCGAGTCTACTGCAGACAAAATGCTACATTACCGATATAAAATTTGAGATAATTATCGCACATTACACCTCAAATAATCTGCACATATAAGTTTAACAAGCTAAAATAGTAATATGCGTTACAAGAGCGGTATGTTGAAGTTTTCATGTTCGAGGAAAAGTTTGAAAAAGCGAAACGTAGTTGAGCTTTTTCAATTTCCGAGAATTGAAAGAAAACATACCGCTCGTGTATCGCACATTATTTTGTGCGAAGTTCGTTTATTACATACCTGAAAGAGGAATTTCTAATTAGTTGCAATGAAATCTCCATCTTGGTTTCTGTTCAATGACGGCAAATTTGCAAAACAAAAATATCTATCTTCAACATTGTTGCTTTAAAATGTTTTCTGTGTTTACTATACTCCAGCAGGCCGTGTTATACATCTGTCTTTTTTTCCCCTCAGCAATTAGTGTAATTAGTTACTTATTGAGTGTAATTAGTTACCACTGCCACCGGGTATATACCAATTGCAGTGTGAATAAATACATACATACATACACATACATGATGAGTGTGGAATTTTTTTGATTTTTTCACGGCTTCCTTAATATTACTTGCATCACGAATGCAGTAACTTTAGTGGAGTTGTAGAGTTTACTTAATTTTTGCAAATATTTAAAAACAATAATTAACAGTGCAATTTAGGTGAAATTGCAGTGGTAAGTTTCCAATTTGTAATTATTACTATATTGAACGTCTCTAAAAATAATATGTTAAAAGCCTAAAGCAGTAAAATCAATATGTCACTTAAGCGGTAAGAAGAGGGAAATTGTTATGTGTGTTAGGTTGGGAATACTGAATGTGGAATTTTAGACTTTCCGCGGATTGGTTTTGTGCGGAAACCAAGCAAATACGCACGATCTCGCACAAAACTATTTTTGTAACATACTGAACTATGCAAGTTTTTCACGTCGCATTAATGAAAATGTGAAAATGTGTTCTGTTGAAATCTCAGGGTTTCCTTGCACATGAGATTAATTTAAATTGATTTACTTTAAATTTCCGTACGGACAAAAAATAATTTAAAATTTAACCTTTAATACAATGTAGAAACTGAAAATCAAATGTTGGTTTTATAATAACTAATATCCATTAATTTTAGTTTTGAAAACATGTGCACTGAAACTGTAAAATACTGAAAAACTTGTAGGATTGTAGTTTTACTTCAACCAACAATTTTTAAATCTTATTCTCTGTGTAGGCTGTCTAGTTTTACACGAATTACATTGGCCGATGTTACTATCTGATTATTATTAATAAATGTATTAAATATTACTCGTGTCACTAAAATAGTGTTGCTTAATTTTATTGTTTTCTCTTATTTGTATTATTATTATTATTATTATTATTATTATTATTATTATTATTATTATTATTGTATCTCCAATGGGGGGGGTAGCCCTATTTTACATTCTCTTATTTGTAAGATCTCAAAATAAATGTTTCAACTCAGTTACAAAAGTTTCTTTGTTTGTTTGTTTTTGTTTTTGTTTTTTTTTTTTGCGAGAAAGTAACTTCGAACTTGCTAACTAAAATTTTGATAATTTTATTTTATTGGGTTATTTTACGACGCTGTATCAACATCTAGGTTATTTAGCGTCTGAATGAAATGAAGGTTACCCAGCATTTGCTCGTATTGGGTTGAGGGAAAACCCCGGAAAAAACCTCAACCAGGTAACTTGCCCCGACAGGGATTCGAACCCGGGCTACCTGGTTTCGAGGTCAGCCGCGCTGACCGTTACTCCACAGGTGTGGACATTTTGGTAATTAAATATGTGTAACAACACTTGGAAAAAAAAATTCATTGCGGCACAGTCTACAAATATGTACATTATATTTTTAATCATTAAAAAATATGTACAATGTAGTCCATATAAAGTGTTACAAGTTAGTTTCTCAGTAGATTAATTAAATTAAACGCTGATTTTTCCAAATCTCATTAGAGAAGAGACCTTTCAAACTGCACCATGTGTGTGGCATTCCTTCGGGCCCTACTTCTGGGGCACAGGGACCAGCAGTTCTGATATTTTGAGTAGAAGATGGAAATTCTTTGGATATTCAGGTTCTTCTCAACAAATCGGGCAACTTTTTGTTTGATGCATTTTTTATTATAAAGTATCAAACAAAAGTTGTCTGATTTGTTAAGGAGAACCAGAATAGAAAAAAATAACCATGAGAACTGCCATGAATTGGGGCCATGGGAATGCTGAAATCCGACTTTTTCGTCACACTTTACATTTTCGTCACACTACATTTCGTCACAGTAAACAAGCTTGTAACAGCCATATTTTGTCATATATTAGAATTATTCGACACAGACAAAGGTTGTTCATTTACTGTTGGCTTATTTCCAGAGATACCGCAACTGATTTTAGAGAGAGATCACAGCCTGCTGGATCATATCCTATGGCTGCTTACATTGCCTGCCCAATCAACGGTTATGCGCAAGTAGCCGCCATATACCTTACTATAATAATACCGGACAGCTGTATACTAGTTTTTTTTGAAAGATGTGACATGACAAGAGCGTTGCGATAGGAAAAACAACTGAATGTCACATAGCGTGGTAGGTCTGTTGCTATGGTAACAACGGTTGAGTTGCCAAACTTACCGTTCCCACGTGGCGAGTGCTTAATAGCTCTCTTGGCGACATTTATTGTGCACACAATGTTAGCATTGGTACGTTTCGTCTTTGATTCTCTGTCGATTTTTGTATTGTTTTCTTACCTTCGCGTCAATTGTCAATGAATGTTTTAACGTCAGCCATCTTAATGTCAATTGCTAGCGTCCATCAGCTGGCAGCATGGTAGTCCATATTGGCAACATTGCACTGTAGTTCCAAACTCGGCCGCTTAACTGTCATGTCCCATCTTTAAAAAAACAAGTATAGCAGTATTGACGTGAGTGCGAAATATCGCGGACCTGATATCTAGCGGAGCGGCGTGGAATTACGTCCACAAATATAAATATTAAAATAGCGGGATTCGGACTATTGTTTAAAACGTAAGTTACTAATGTGGAATAATATATGAAACACTTAAGAAATGTTGAATAGTAATATTATGAGAAATATTGCATAGTTCATATTATTTTCCATAATTAATTGTTACATATTTTTTCTTTGGTTTAATGAGACAAAATCAATTCTGACATTAAGAATGAATTTACAATAACGCTTTATATACGCATTGTTGACAACTGCAAAGATAAAATTGATAGTAATCTGATGCTTGTAATGATTAGTAAAAGAATGTGGACAACAATGAAATTTAATTTGATAAAACCTTAAAATTTCATATTTTAACTTCTATTAATTCATTAGGCCTAAATAAAAAAGCTAATTTTTATTTTTCTATCAACACAAAGACGAAGGAATTAGGCCTACTGAGGAATATTGTTGACTCACGTTTTATGATCCCGCGGAAATCGAAAGTACGATTTGGAGCAATTTGTAATGCTGCAATTGTCACAATTATAAACAGCACACATACACCCTGACATTTTAAAACATCACTAATTAATAAAACTATTAAAACTAGCCCAGCAACAATATACATTACAGTTGATTACAGCTTGTTTCACGGGTTTCACCACACCGGTCGCCTAGATAGCAGCACCAGCGTCGTTCGCGCGCAGAACTGCTAGCTGTCCGGTATGATTATTGTAAGGTATTTGTAGCCGCTAGGTGGCAGGTAGTGACTTTGCATATACTGATAATGTTAATAGCGGTGGGCACTACTGCCACCTAGCGGCAAAATAACTCTGATGGAGCAGGAAGTTTACGCAGCTATAGGATGCGATCCAGCAGGCAGTGAGAGAGATATAAGAAAACAATTGACGGTGATCAATTACTTTACACTTTGATGCTGCACTTGCAGAAAAAGTTCTTATAAAGTGACGTCAAAAACTTTTTCCTTATATTTTTAACATGTACTGATTGTACCTATTGGAGTGTAAAATATTACCATGGCAACCAAAACAAAATACATGCAAAGCCTGCATGGTATAGCAAAAAACAAGGTAAGGAAAAAGTTTTTGAAGTCAATTGAAACAATTACAGAAAAGTGTTTACTGGCTTATGGACGGAAAATTGAAGTGAACACCAGAAATATTTCAACTATTATACTCTACTCATGTTATCGTCCATGGACAGTGTCTTCCAGTTATCGTTGCGCTTATGAAGAGGAGAACAAGGTGTGCCTATGAAATAATTTTTAATATACTCGTACATAACAGAAGATATACGATAATTTCCTTCTACAGTTGCAACCACACTTCGTATCGTCAGAATACAGGGTGATTCAGACCACAAGTAACAGTCATTTATTTCGGAAACTAGTGCATGAAAATTTTCGAGACAAAAATATTTATAACTAAACCACATGTGAACTTTCACTTGAGCTTGATTTCATCAATCAGCTCTAACAGGAAGTAGGGTCAGTGGCGTATCACTTTAAAATTTCAAATGGTAGTCGGGTCAAATAAGGTACCATTTGATAGAGCTCCTCAAAGCAAACAACTTTCATACAAAACGTTTTTACCAATTCTTATTCTTTCAATGAGAAAACGTACAAAAAACAATGTCATCAATACTGAGAAATGTTACGAGACGAAAATGTAAACAAGACATGTTACTGAAAGGCTCGACAATTCCATTAATCTTTTATAAATTTTCAAACTGTCTGCCGTTCTGAGCAGCACAAACCTGTACTCTTCTTCTAACACTGTCAGTGACTACTAATACTTCGGCGTGGTCAAGTGACTGGCTGAGTAGGAATTAATAAAAACGTTTCCTATGAAAGTTGTTTGTTTTGAAGAGCTCTATCAAATGGTACTCTATTTGACTCGACTCTCAATTGAAATTTTGAAGTGATACGCCACTGAACCTACTTCCTGTTAGAGCTCATTGATGAAATCAAGTTCTAGTGAAAGTTCGCATGTGGTTTAGTAATAAATATTTTTTCTCGAAAATTTTAATGCACTAGTTTCCGAAATAAATGACTTACGGGTGGTCCGAACCACCCATTGCCTTTTCGTACGTTTTCTCATTGGAAGAGCAGGAATTAATAAAAACGTTTCCTATGAAAGTTGTTTGTTTTGAAGAGCTCTATCAAATGGTACCTTATTTGACCCTACTTCCTGTTAGAGCTGATTGATGAAATCAAGCTCTAGTGAAAGTTCACATGTGCTTTAGTTAAAAATATTTTTGTCTCGAAAATTTTCATGCACTAGTTTCCGAAATAAATTACTGTTACAGGTGGTCTGAATCACCCTGTATGAACCAATTGCCATGAAATTTATTCCCACAGACAAACCTCGCCGGCACTTTGTTTCGTCTCGGAGAGTCATTCTGGAGAAAATTCCAGTGCGAGGGGTTGTCTGATGAGTACCGCCAGGAAGACAATGTTAACTTACGAACCCAGTTCCATTCGCTAATAACCGAAGCATTGGCTTTCGTTCCCGAGGAATCTTATGACCTGCTTCAGGACAACCAGAGATAATCTCATTACTATTGTTAACTACTCGTACGTACCCTTCTTCCCTCCATCCACCTTGAAACTTTTAACATAAACCAGGACATGGAAAGGTAGGATTGTACTCGTCTCTATGTTTTGTTTCACTGGTAAATGTTTGAAGACCCGAAAATCGAGTCTGTGACGAAACGCGTTATCACAAAAACACTTTGTGAAAGATATGTTGTATGACAAAACAGGATATTGTTAAAAAATCTACCGTGACGAAACATACCGGTGACGAATGTGATCGTTATGGAAACGTCTAACTCCGGAATGCCTTCCATGACGCTATCTATAAGGCTCCCTCCTCTAATGAGATTTGGAAAAAATTATCATTTATTGTAGGGCCTGTTGATCCATTTAAGAGAAAGTAACTTGCGGCAATTTATATGAGCCACCTTGTATAATATAACAGGACACAATTTCTTCTACTCTCCGAAATTATGAAAAAAAATATATATATATATGACATTATGTTTTTCTATAAATTAATCTTCAAAAATGTAAAAATAAGTTTGCTTCGACGTGAAACATGCCAATCAAAATTTGTGAAATGAGACCTTTTGCAATACTTCCAGAAGTAATAGTATTGTTGAAGTATTTACTTACATTACTTTTCAAAGTTGTTGAAACATTTATTTTATTGAATAGCTTACATAGTTTCTCCAAGTATCTTGATAACGTTGAAGCATTTATACAGTGAAACCTCTCATTTACGGACATCGAAGGGACGTAACAATCTGTCCGCCTCTGGGAGGTGTCCTTTATTGGGAGGGAGGCTCCCCAATCTAACAGTAAATTTATAGTATGCATTATGTATCCCTTCACGCTTTAAATGAAATGTATTACTGTAGTTTAGTTCTAAATACAGTCTGCTGCACTACAGTAAATTCTTTGCAACTTTGAACTACAGTAGAGAAGACCGAAAAAAGGAAAACACAGTACTGTGCCATGCAATTTTATTCTAGATCTACAGTTATGCAGTACTGTAATTTACAGTTTTCAACTTAACCTTTACGTTCAGGTGCCATGTCTCTCGAAACAGAACAACTGATTGAAGTGAAGAGAATAATCCTATTAACCCTATCATGTGTTGAATACAATTTCACGATCGCAGAAACAGTGGACCCATCAGACAGGTTAAATTTTATGATTTTGTTTACCCACCGGCTTCCAGCTAACAAGGGATAGTCGGCTGGGCTAGTGGTAGCCTACGAGACCCTTATTGTCTTCTTTCATGTTAAAGAATTTCTGTACAGTTCTCAAAACTAAATTTTCCATTTTTATAAGACATTAGGTCTTGAAATCCAAGTTCTGTCCGCAGTCAGGAGGTAAAGCAAGCTTTAGGACTGTGAAACAGCTGTCCGTGTCCGTGTCCGTTTCTGAGAGTGCCCGTAAACGAGAGTTAAATGTATTATAATTCCAGTCGAGACATAAAAATCTGTCCGTATATGAGGAGTGTCCGTATCTTGGGGTGTCCGTAAGAAGAGGTTTCACTGTATTACTTTTCAAGTAATGGAGTCGTGTTGAAATATTTACAAAATCTTGATCTTGTTAAAATATTTACAATTTTTTCGTAGCAATTTATAAGACTGAAGAATTTATATTGTTTTTAAAGGGTAGCTAGTGTAGTAATGCTGTTACATTTCTAATACGAGTAATATTGACCGATCTTACGCCAGTTTCATCACTATAAATGTATCAAAGTAAATTCAAAGGAGTTGATAATAATTGTTCATTGGACTTGTTATTTGGAATTTTTATTTGGACTTTCACCTAATAAAACTTTTAACATTTTAGTTGTCAGTCTGTAGGCCTACTTCAAATAGCATCTTAGTTTTGTGACACGAAATAAAAAGATACTAACAACATTAATTATTATTCATATTGTAGGCCTATTTAATATTTTTACAATAGTAGCATTTTGTCTGCAATGGCTTCAAGAGAATTAACTCCATTGTACAGCTACGTGGCTCCTAGTGATTATATGTGTTTTAAATTCTGAACATTTTCTAGAACTTGGAAGTATATTAGTAGTACTTGTATTAGATATTACGAAAATTACTATGGATAACGAAAATAATGTTCGAAAATGCAATTCACGCTCATAGCGGGCTGTGACAGGCGAGGAGCATCATGTCGATGTTGTTCACGTGACAAATCACTCCGATGGCCATCGCCTACATCGTTACCTAACCTCCACCTCATCCTTGAAGAATATTAGTTTATATTTGAGAATGTAATCAATTACAACCGTTTTATTAAACACGTGAAAATAAGCATATCTTGTAGGAATATTGTCACTGTCTCTACCTTTCCAACTTAGTACCTCTATTCCAAGTTATATGTAAATTCATTGCCTTATTGACATTCAATTTGTACGCTGCATTTTACCCCTGCCTGCTGGATCACGTCACACGGCTGCCCAATCAACGCTTATGCGCGAATAACCGCTAGGTGGCAGATAGTGACTTTGCACTGCCTGCCACCTAGCGGCAAAATAACTTTGATTGAGCAGGCAGATTATGCAGCTATAAGATGCGATCCAGCAGGCAGTGATTTTACCATTCTACCGCCATTTTCTCAATAAACACATCTTGTGATTCTGGCTACCAGTCTTTATAATAACAATATCAGAATTTTTAAAACTAAATTTCTTCAACGTAAGTCTGTGAAAGTAGGCTATGTATTTCATAATATACAGTCATAGTTAGCCATGAACTATGCCGTAAAAAAACTATTGAAACAACTGAACATCAGCTATAGTTTGCTTATAATCACTTAGGTTTGCTGGCCTATTGTGGGGCTGTGTGAAATTTATGATTTATTGTTAAATAATACTTATACAATATGATTATGTAATGTTATATATGTATATATATTGTTTGGGAATATGCTGAAGAGTTTACTGTAATACAAACATAATATGTTCGTATAACAAATGTGACACTTTAAAACAAATCGCTAGGTACATTTTTCCTATTCTACTGCTCTAAATATTGATAAATTCTTTGGACGTGTGGTAAGAAACACCATAAATTTTCATTTCTATATAATAATTTAAATATTACAGTAAGCGACAGTATTATTATAAGTAACTATGCGTTGTAATTGGTGAAGTAATTGTATTTCATTTGTATCACTCAGTTTGTATCGTATTCAATCTTTGTCCTCTTTAAGCTATATAAAAATGATTTTAGAGGAATTTTATAAATAATACTGATATTAGAACTATATTTTATTTATTGCTATTTATAAGGACTATTAAAATCAAACCGGTACATAATGAAATACACTCCAGATGTGCTTGTGTGCAACTATTAGTATACTTAAGTACAAACAGAATATTAATATTTTTTTCACACAGACAGAAAAGCCCAGTTAAAATATAGAAGCAGAATTAAAATAAAAAGAAGCTATAACTTCATTATTCCTAATGACACTCTGTCAACAATATTTATCTAAATTTATGTGAATTATTAATATTTTCAAACGAAAGTGGAATAACGCTACTGCAAGCAGAGGGATGCAAAATGAAGAAAACTGTTTGTAATGAAGTGTTAACAGTTGTCTGTAGCTATAAAACCTGAAGTAATAGCATGAACCAATTTTATACAGAGTATTCTGAAGAAAAAAAAAGGTTCCAATATATACAGAGAAGGTAATATACATCAAAACAAGAAATAGAAGCCCTATAAACATGGAAAGAAACAACTGAGGAAATATAATGCAGTCATTTGTCACTGTGTATTACATAGCATAGCTTTGTTTGTGTTTGTATCAAGTCGGCCGTGCTTAAACAGACGACAGTACATTAGAGTTCGTAATCGTACTATTGTACGTAATGCAGTAATTATTACTGTACCAGTCAAGTTAGTTTCGTATCTGTTGAATCGAACCATGTTTTGTTGTAATAGTAACAAGGGTCCTAAAATCAATATCTTTGAGAAATTAGCAAAATGTTTATCATCACTGTAAGAGCAACATATCTTTACTGTGAGCTCTTTGGCAAGAAACAAAACATGCTCCTATTCAACATATACGAAACTAATATAGTGAGAATCACGTAAGTGTAGTTCCTAAAAGTCTAATTTGGCCGTATTTTCAGTGTTGCCAACTAATACCAGTTATCACCAAAGAAGGAAAAATCACAATTCTACGTAATGAAATAATAATAATAATAATAATAATAATAATAATAATAATAATAATAATAATAATAATAATAATAATAATAATACAGTAATTAACAATAACTACATGTCTTATTTACCACATCTCATCTTTATGTTGCGAGGTGTTTTCGACATGATTCAATTATTTATGAAATAGTATATTTTCCTTCTGTAATTCTCGCATATTATGTTGGTAATTAGGATTAGTATGATCTAATATTAAAATTTATTTTATCTAGCAACATGAAATTCATTGCTTTAACTAAACAGTTTACTATTCACGAGACCTAACCTAAAAATGTAGTTTGATCACGTGAAATGATTATTACGGATTCCGAAAACAGAACACCATTTTAAAATGTATAGCTTCCTTAAAATACTTTCAGCACTTTCTTTCTTGGCGAAGTCCCTACCATGCTATTTCATCTCTTGAACATTTTAATAAAAATCTAAACACGAAAGAATTACTTTAAAATCTCAATATATTTATAAGTTATTTCTTATTTAATTGCAGCTACCTGAATAGAGTTGAATTGGAATCACAACGCAACAAACTGAATTGTGTATTGATATCAATATTAATACTAGTATTACTAACTAATTTTTAATTCACAAGCCTAGATACTTGCATTTTCATCAGTTTACATTACTGCAAACCAACGTTATTGATGCCAACATAACAGTTAGAAAATAACTGCAAGTTGTAGTATTTGTCAGTAGCCGAAATTCTAAACAAAGTTGGTAAAAGAAAATTCAACCTGAGAGCTAGAAAATCACTATAATCCACTAGTATATGTAGTAATAGGGGAAAAATGGTTAGGTTTCACCGTTAGGGTATTAAGTAAGCTGACCCGGACTATACGCAGTGATAAACGGTTCTGTTTCATTTGTTTCTTATCAAAGAGCTCATAATGGAAGATATGCTGTTCTTGCAGTAATGGTAAACATTTGCTTATTACTCAGAATATATTAATTTTAGGACCCATGTTTGTAAGACTTTTATTTCATGTTTTGACGCATACTAAATCCTCTCTAAATATTGGAACCTTTTTTCAGAAAACACTGTATATAAATTGAATTTTCATACGATGAAATTCTTGCGGATTTATTGACTATTATTTGATCTGTATAATGTATGAAATAGCTGATTACTTAAAATGGTCTTCTAATCAGTGATTATTAAATAAACATGCATAATAACCCAGTAACAATCATCTATGCTCAGATATTTTTGAGCTCAGTTACTCCAAGAACTTGGGTTTTGATGCTTTCTCGCGGTGTAAGTTAACCAAAGATGAAGCCCGCTTCGCGGAAATCTTTTATAAAAGTTCCCTTTCCTCATTACTGTTACCCTGCCTTTTTCCTAAAAATAAAAATGCTCTTGGAAATTCACTTTATCCCCCTTTAATATCAATGTGTATAAATGGTTTGGAAATTCTGCTGGTTATTTTAGTGCAAAATCTCCTGTTACATCGATGTAATGCGTGCTGGATATATTCTATTACAGGAAATAAAATTATCAGATGTTATATTATTATTTTGTAACAAACATAGTTGAAACGTCAATTAAAACAAATTTAATTGTTGTTCCAACGTGATCGATGTAATGGAGAACTACATCATTATTAAAGATTATGAAAAGTATGTACTGCAGAAAGGAATATTCATTTTTAGTCCTGAAAGAGATTTTTTACTTTTATGTTAGGTCTACTTTTATTATAAGAAGGAAATTAGATATTTATTTAAAATTAATAATTCTGAGCAGTATTTTATGCAACTGTCACATTGCAATGATAGCTATTGAGACACTAGCACGATGTGAACCTTGGACAAGCATCTTAAACTTCGTAAGAGTGTATTAATAGCAGGGGCGGCTTTCGAAGAGGGGCTGCGGAGCTCCAGCACCCCCAGACATTTGTGGCTCGTCTCGTTTTATTTTGTGAAAAACATTTATTATGCAGTCTCTATTCAGCGGCTCGAATTAAAAAAAAATTCGCTCTCAATGACATGCACGCAATCGTTAGTGAAGTCACTTCCTCCCCTGGTGCTGCCAGAGCGAAACCAGAGACTAGGACTACAGGGTGAAGCCACTTCCTCCGCTGGAGCTGCCAGTCTCGTCTCGGATGCTTTGCGCGTTAGTTTTACCCCTCCCCCTGCTAGCCCCTTGCCATGAAATCCAGAGTTTCCAGGCGCTGCAAAATTTGCAGCAGTTTGTCAGTAGCGCGCAGTTTTAAATACATTTTCTTTAATGTTGTGAGTATAACAAGTGCAACAATGTTTAATTCTGTACAATATTTACAGTCTATTCAGTTCAATACCTTAACAATTTAGGAGAAATGTGAAATTAAGTGCCCATCAGTTGAATCTCATAATGGAAAGAGCCGCTAAACAAAATACAAAGGCTCGCATATTTTTTGATAATTTATCCCGTATCCCTGCTTTCTTCTCTCAATCTCCACACAGTCTGTATTAGATTAATGTGTTTCAAAGACAACTCCATCAGCTGGGGCAACAAGATGGATTTAAAATAAGAACAGTAAATGTTGTTCACGAGAAGAAGGAGCCATTGCTAGAATGTTTTCAAACCATAATGGAATCTGAAACATTTAACATCACAATAAATGAGGCAAGCGCCCTGGTGCGTACTCTTGAATATCCTGAGTTCAATTTCTGGCTCACTTATTTTTTTCATTTATTGATGTATCATGTATATATTATATTATACAACCAACTACAACATCGCCAGTTAGATATTTCTAAGGTTCAATTCTGCATATAAAAAATTAAATTATGGTTTATTTAACGACACTCGTAACTGCAGGGGTTATATCAGCGTCGCCGGTGTGCCGGAATTTTGTCCGCAGGATTCTTTTAAATAACAGTAAATCTACTAACATGAGCCTGTCTCATTTAAACACAACTTACAAGATAAGGCGCATGGAACTAATCTTTAAATAAAGTAAGTTGCTTGGTTTATTTTTGTATGCAGCCCCCCTTAATTCAATCCCCACGAGCCGCCACTGATTAATAGCCATTGCATGAAAAGTTGCATTCGCTGTTTCTTCTACGACCAGTTGCATAAAATAGTAGGTGAAAATTATACATTTAGTGATACTGACGATCCGGTACTATCGGCACCTTCTCAAATAGTGGGAAACAAAACACTAAACGGTAATTTATACCTAGTCGCCATAACTACGGAAATGAAAATCTGTATCAAAATGAACCTCATGTTTAGACACAAATGACACGCAGTAAGTAAGTCAATTTCATTATGGAAGTAGGAAAAAATATGTTACGTAACATCCCTTAAAGTTATTTGTAATATTTTTTTTCGACTGCAGTACATACAAACATTTGTTTAATTGCACATGGCAAAAAACAAAGACAAAATTCGTCGCAAGAAGTTATGTTAATTGGATCGAATTTTATCTTCTTGCAAGCTATATGTACAACAATACCCATAGATTATTCCGAAGGTTCTTAATAACGATGTATTTGAAGCACAGCCTACAAGATACTATGCAGAGTCGAGAATATGTATCTAGAGTCGTATTTCTGCATTCAATTTTGGATGCTTCTATTGAACTAACCTACATTTAATGCATTACAATTACATCATGTTTTTGTTAAAATTACTCTGATAGATTATTAATATTGGCTTTAAAAATTATCAAGTTAACATAATTTTTCACGGTTCTATACGCTTTTATCCTTCTTTCTTGGTACATAACTTAAGGCCATGTCATTGTATGAACATTTGATGATGGCATTCTTTATACTATTTTAGAAGAAAACAGTTGTATGTGTTATGCTAAATGTATACTTCACATATACCGATCTAACATCTTTTCTATGACTGACTTAATACATTATGCTCGCTAAATATTCTAAACAC